>NC_087401.1:17462608-17654693 GCF_031307605.1 Tribolium castaneum | reverse complement strand
TCTGACCTGACCTGACCTTGACCTGACCTGACCTGACCTGACCTGACCTGACCTGACCTGACCTGACCTGACTCCTGACCTGACCCTGACCTGGACCTGACCTGACCTGACCTGACCTGACTGCTGACCTGACCCTGACCTGACCTGACCTGACTGACCTGACCTGACCTGACCTGGACCTGACCTGACCTGACCTGACCTGACCTGACCTGACCTGACCTGACCTGACCTGACCTGACCTGACCTGACCTGACCTGACCTGACCTGACCTGACCTGACTGACCTGACCTGACTGACCTGACCTGACCTGACCTGACCTGACCTGACCTGACCTGACCTGACCTGACCTGACCTGACCTGACCTGACCTGACTGACCTGACCTGACCTGACCTGACCTGACCTGACCTGACCTGACCTGACCTGTCCTGACCTGACCTGACCTGACACTGACCTGACCTGACCTGACCTGACCTGACCTGACCTGACCTGACCTGACCTGACCTGACCTGACCTGACCTGACCTGACCTGACCTGACCTGACCTGACCTGACTGACTGACCTGACCTGACCTGACCTGACCTGACCTGACCTGACCTGACCTGACCTGACCTGTAACCTGACCTGACCCTGACCTGACCTGACCTGACCTGACCTGACCTGACCTGACCTGACCTGACCTGACCTGACCTGACCTGACCTGACCTGACCTGACCTGACCTGACCTGACCTGACCTGACCTGACCTGACCTGACCTGACCTGACCTGACCTGACCTGACCTGACCTGACCTGACCTGACCTGACCTGACCTGACCTGACCTGACCTGACCTGACCTGACCTGACCTGACCTGACCTGACCTGACCTGACCTGACCTGACCTGACCTGACCTGACCTGACCTGACCTGACCTGACCTGACCTGACCTGACCTGACCTGACCTGACCTGACCTGACCTGACCTGACCTGACCTGACCTGACCTGACCTGACCTGACCTGACCTGACCTGACCTGACCTGACCTGACCTGACCTGACCTGACCTGACCTGACCTGACCTGACCTGACCTGACCTGACCTGACCTGACCTGACCTGACCTGACCTGACCTGACCTGACCTGACCTGACCTGACCTGACCTGACCTGACCTGACCTGACCTGACCTGACCTGACCTGACCTGACTTGACTTGACTTGACTTGACTTGACTTGACTTGACTTGACTTGACCTGACCTGACCTGACCTGACCTGACCTGACTTGACTTGACTTGACTTGACTTGACTTGACTTGACTTGACTTGACTTGACTTGACCTGACCTGACCTGACCTGACCTGACCTGACTTGACCTGACTTGACCTGACCTGACCTGACCTGACCTGACCTGACCTGACCTGTGCCATTTTGTAGAGTTTTTTATTCCGGTTATCCTCCATTTTTCCGTTTCTCGATATCTTAATAATAGTTTTGCCGTAATTGGCGACCGAAAATTGAAAAAAAGTGAAAATGGAAAACTTTTTTTCGTTTTTCTCAGAAACTGTAAGACTTAGAGCAACGGACAAAACATCATTTGATAGCGCTTAATTTTCTCTATTTTTTCGATTAAACCCGGAGCCGCTCCGGGTAACGGTTCCGGCTACAGAGGCGATCAAAGTTTTTCACTAAAAAAATTCATAAAAAAAAAAAAAAAAAAAAAAAATAAAAGTCGTAGAGCATTGCGGTTTGTTCGAATGAATTCTACGGCTCATTTTACATATTATATCGATTTTTCACAAGAATTAAAAAATTTAAAATTTTTTGCCTAAATTTAGGGTAGCCATTTGTCATAGTGGAAAATTTTATCCAACAAAAAAATTCATAACTCAAAAACTAAAAGTCGTAGAGCAATGCGGTTTTGTTCCATTGAATTCAGCGGATCATTTTCTGTATTATACGAACTTTTCATGAGATTTAAAAAATTTATTTTTTTTTGCTAAAATTTCCTGAGTAATACACATACTTTCAGAAAATAAAAAAATAAAAAAATTTTTTTAATTTGTTTTATCATACTTTTTCGTATTTATATATGCCTTTACAACTCTCTAGAGTTGTTAAAAGTCAAAAAAAAGTCCATATGTTCGATTTTTTGATGTTTGATTTTTTCAATTTTCGTCGCAATTTTTGTCGATTTTGGGTACCCGGAACATTTGTTGAGCAATAGCTCCGGAACTATCAGAGATAACCCCATGAAGTTTATTATCGTTGGAAAGCTCTTTGAATTATCTATTTTTTTCAAGAAAAATGTATTGTTCTCCAACTAATAGTTTTTGAGCAAATTGCAGATAAATGCAAAAATTGGTAAAATTTTAAAAAATTCAGAACTAAAAAACCATTGGGAATTTGGCAATTTCTTCGATGCCAATCGATTCCCCGGATCATTTTGCATAGGTATGGATCAAAACAGTCCCACTTTTTCAAATAGTTTAGTCGTAATTGAAAAAATAAAAAAAATTAAAAAAAAGTTAACACCCCCCCCTACAAAATGGTCAATTTTAAAAGTGTCTCAGAATCGAATAAAACCAATTTGATCTTATAGATTTTGATGTGCTCTTTCCGATCTAAAAAAGCGATTTCTCCTAGCTCTTTTAGTTTGGCCGTAATCGGCCTTTGAAAATTGAAAATTTTTTTGCGAGATATCGCCTTGAGTCCTATGCTATTTTGTAGAGTTTTTTATTCCGGTTATCCTACATTTTTCCGTTTCTCGATATCTTTAATAGTTTCGCCGTAATTGGCGATCGAAAATTGAAAAAAAGTGAAAATGGAAACCTTTTTTTGCGTTTTTCTCGGAAACTGTAAGACTTAGAGCAACGAACAAAAAATCATTTGATAGCGCTTAATTTTCTCTATTTTTTCGATTAAACCCGGAGCCGCTCCGGGTAACGGTTCCGGCTACAGAGGCGATCAAAATTTTTCACTAAAAAAATTCATAAAAAAAAAACTAAAAGTCGTAGAGCATTGCGATTTGTTCGATTGAATTCTACGGCTCATTTTACATATTATATCGATTTTTCACAAGAATTAAAAATTTAAAATTTTTTGCCTAAATTTAGGGTAGCCATTTTGTCATAGTGGAAAATTTTATCCAACAAAAAAATTCATAACTCAAAAACTAAAAGTCGTAGAGCAATGCGGTTTGTTCCATTGAATTCAGCGGCTCATTTTCTGTATTATACGAACTTTTCATGAGATTTAAAAATTTATTTTTTTTTGCTAAAATTTCCTGAGTAATACACATACCTTCAGAAAATAAAAAAATAAAAAAATTTTTTAAATTCGTTTTATCATACTTTTTCGTATTTATATATGCCTTTACAAATCTCTAGAGTTGTTAAAAGTCCAAAAAAAGTCCATATGTTCGATTTTTTGATGTTTGATTTTTTCAATTTTCGTCGCAATTTTTGTCGATTTTAGGTACCCGGAACATTTGTTGAGCAATAGCTCCGGAACTATCAGAGATAACCCCATGAAGTTTATTATTGTTGGAAAGCTCTTTAAATTATCTATTTTTTTCAAAAAAAATTATTGTTCTCCGACTAATAGTTTTTGAGCAAATTGCAGATAAATGCAAAAATTGGTAATATTTTAAAAAATTCATAACTAAAAAACCATTGGGAATTTGACAATTTTTTCGATGCCAATCGATTCCCCGGATCATTTTGCATAGGTATGGATCAAAACAGTCCCACTTTTTCGAATAGTTTAGTCGTAATTGGGAAAATAAAAAAAATTAAAAAAAAGTTAACACCCCCCCCTACAAAATGGTCAATTTTAAAAGTGTCTCAGAATCGAATAAAACCGATTCGGTCTTATAGATTTTGATGTGCTATTTCCGATCTAAAAAAGCGTTTTCTCCTAGCTCTTTTAGTTTGGCCGTAATCGACCTTTGAAAATTGAAAAGTTTTTTGCGAGATATCGCCTTGAGTTCTATGCCATTTTGTAGAGTTTTTTATTCCGGTTATCCTCCATTTTTCCGTTTCTCGATATCTTTAATAGTTTCGCCGTAATTGGCGATTGAAAATTGAAAAAAAGTGAAAATGGAAACCTTTTTTTGCGTTTTTCTCGGAAACTGTAAGACTTAGAGCAACGAACAAAAAATCATTTGATAGCGCTTAATTTTTTTTATTTTTTCGATTAAACCCGGAGCCGCTCCGGGTAACGGTTCCGGCTACAGAGGCGATCAAAGTTTTTCACTAAAAAAATTCATAAAAAAAAAACTAAAAGTCGTTGAGCATTGCGATTTGTTCGATTGAATTCTACGGCTCATTTTACATATTATATCGATTTTTCACAAGAATTAAAAATTTAAAATTTTTTGCCTAAATTTTCGGGTAGCCATTTGTCATAGTGGAAAATTTTATCCAACAAAAAAATTCATAACTCAAAAACTAAAAGTCGTAGAGCAATGCGGTTTGTTCCATTGAATTCGGCGGCTCATTTTCTGTATTATACGAAGTTTTCATGAGATTTAAAAAATTTATTTTTTTTTGCTAAAATTTCCTAAGTAATACACATACCTTCAGAAAATAAAAAAATAAAAAAATTTTTTAAATTCGTTTTATCATACTTTTTCGTATTTATATATGCCTTTACAAATCTCTAGAGTTGTTAAAAGTCCAAAAAAAGTCCATATGTTCGATTTTTTGATGTTTGATTTTTTCAATTTTTGTCGCAATTTTTGTCGATTTTGGGTACCCGGAACATTTGTTGAGCAATAGCTCCGGAACTATCAGAGATAACCCCATGAAGTTTATTATCGTTGGAAAGCTCTTTGAATTATCTATTTTTTTCAAAAAAATTATTGTTCTCCGACTAATAGTTTTTGAGCAAATTGCAGATAAATGCAAAAATTGGTAATATTTTAAAAAATTCATAACTAAAAAACCATTGGGAATTTGGCAATTTTTTCGATGCCAATCGATTCCCCGGATCATTTTGCATAGGTATGGATCAAAACAGTCCCACTTTTTCGAATAGTTTAGTCGTAATTGGGAAAATAAAAAAAATTAAAAAAAAGTTAACACCCCCCCTACAAAATGGTCAATTTTAAAAGTGTCTTAGAATCGAATAAAACCAATTCGATCTTATAGATTTTGATGTGCTCTTTCCGATCTAAAAAAGCGTTTTCTCCTAGCTCTTTTAGTTTGGCCGTAATGGGCGTTTGAAAATTGAAAATTTTTTTGCGAGATATCGCCTTGAGTCCTATGCCATTTTGTAGAGTTTTTTATTCCGGTTATCCTACATTATTCCGTTTCTCGATATCTTTAATAGTTTCGCCGTAATTGGCGATCGAAAATTGAAAAAAAGTGAAAATGGAAACGTTTTTTTGCGTTTTTCTCGGAAACTGTAAGACTTAGAGCAACGAACAAAAAATCATTTGATAGCGCTTAATTTTCTCTATTTTTTCGATTAAACCCGGAGCCGCTCCGGGTAACGGTTCCGGCTACAGAGGCGATCAAAATTTTTCACTAAAAAAATTCATAAAAAAAAAACTAAAAGTCGTAGAGCATTGCGATTTGTTCGATTGAATTCTACGGCTCATTTTACATATTATATCGATTTTTTACAAGAATTAAAAATTTAAAATTTTTTGCCTAAATTTAGGGTAGCCATTTGTCATAGTGGAAAATTTTATCCAACAAAAAAATTCATAACTCAAAAACTAAAAGTCGTAGAGCAATGCGGTTTGTTCCATTGAATTCAGCGGATCATTTTCTGTATTATACGAACTTTTCATAAGATTTAAAAAAATTATTTTTTTTTGCTAAAATTTCCTGAGTAATACACATACCTTCAGAAATTAAAAAAATAAAAAAATTTTTTAAATTCGTTTTATCATACTTTTTCGTATTTATATATGCCTTTACAAATCTCTAGAGTTGTTAAAAGTCCAAAAAAAGTCCATATGTTCAATTTTTTGATGTTTGATTTTTTCAATTTTCGTCGCAATTTTTGTCGATTTTAGGTACCCGGAACATTTGTTGAGCAATAGCTCCGGAACTATCAGAGATAACCCCATGAAGTTTATTATTGTTGGAAAGCTCTTTGAATTATCTATTTTTTTCAAAAAAAATTATTGTTCTCCGACTAATAGTTTTTGAGCAAATTGCAGATAAATGCAAAAATTGGTAAAATTTTAAAAAATTCAGAACTAAAAAACCATTGGGAATTTGGCAATTTTTTCGATGCCAATCGATTCCCCGGATCATTTTGCATAGGTGTGGATCAAAACAGTCCCACTTTTTCGAATAGTTTAGTCGTAATTGGGAAAATAAAAAAAATTAAAAAAAAGTTAACACCCCCCCCCTACAAAATGGTCAATTTTAAAAGTGTCTCAGAATCGAATAAAACCGATTTTATCTTATAGATTTTGATGTGCTCTTTCCGATCTAAAAAAGCGATTTCACCTAGCTCTTTTAGTTTGGCCGTAATCGGTCTTTGAAAATTGAAAAATTTTTTGCGAGATATCGCCTTGAGTCCTATGCCATTTTGTAGTGTTTTTTATTCCGGTTTTCCTTTATTTTTCCGTTTCTTGATATCTTTAATAGTTTCGCCGTAATTGGCGATCGAAAATTGAAAAAAAGTGAAAATGAAAACCTTTTTTTGCGTTTTTCTCGGAAACTGTAAGACTTAGAGCAACGAACAAAAAATCATTTGATAGCGCTTAATTTTCTCTATTTTTTCGATTAAACCCGGAGCCGCTCCGAGTAACGGTACCGGCTACAGAGGCGATCAAAGTTTTTCACTAAAAAGATTTATAAAAAAAAAACTAAAAGTCGTAGAGCAATGCCGTTTGTTTTATTGAATTCAGCGGCTCATTTTCTGTATTATACGAACTTTTCATGAGATTTAAAAAATTTATTTTTTTTTGCTAAAATTTCCTGAGTAATACACATACCTTCAGAAAATAAAAAAATAAAAAAATTTTTTAAATTCGTCTTATCATACTTTTTCGTATTTATATATGCCTTTACAAATCTCTAGAGTTGTTAAAAGTCCAAAAAAAGTCCATATGTTCGATTTTTTGATGTTTGATTTTTTCAATTTTCGTCGCAATTTTTGTCGATTTTGGGTACCCGGAACATTTGTTGAGCAATAGCTCCGGAACTATCAGAGATAACCCCATGAAGTTTATTATCGTTGGAAAGCTCTTTGAATTATCTATTTTTTTCAAAAAAAATTATTGTTCTCTGACTAATAGTTTTTGAGCAAATTGCAGATAAATGCAAAAATTGGTAATATTTTAAAAAATTCATAACTAAAAAACCATTGGGAATTTAACAATTTTTTCGATGCCAATCGATTCCCCGGATCATTTTGCATAGGTATGGATCAAAACAGTCCCACTTTTTCGAATAGTTTAGTCGTAATTGGGAAAATAAAAAAAATTAAAAAAAAGTTAACACCCCCCCCTACAAAATGGTCAATTTTAAAAGTGTCTTAGAATCGAATAAAACCAATTCGATCTTATAGATTTTGATGTGCTCTTTCCGATCTAAAAAAGCGATTTCACCTAGCTCTTTTAGTTTGGCCGTAATCGGCGTTTGAAAATTGAAAATTTTTTTGCGAGATATCGCCTTGAGTCCTATGCCATTTTGTAGAGTTTTTTATTCCGGTTATCCTACATTATTCCGTTTCTCGATATCTTTAATAGTTTCGCCGTAATTGGCGATCGAAAATTGAAAAAAAGTGAAAATGGAAACGTTTTTTTGCGTTTTTCTCGGAAACTGTAAGACTTAGAGCAACGAACAAAAAATCATTTGATAGCGCTTAATTTTCTCTATTTTTTCGATTAAACCCGGAGCCGCTCCGGGTAACGGTTCCGGCTACAGAGGCGATCAAAATTTTTCACTAAAAAAATTCATAAAAAAAAAACTAAAAGTCGTAGAGCATTGCGATTTGTTTGATTGAATTCTACGGCTCATTTTACATATTATATCGATTTTTCACAAGAATTAAAAATTTAAAATTTTTTGCCTAAATTTAGGGTAGCCATTTGTCATAGTGGAAAATTTTATCCAACAAAAAAATTCATAACTCAAAAACTAAAAGTCGTAGAGCAATGCGGTTTGTTCCATTGAATTCAGCGGATCATTTTCTGTATTATACGAACTTTTCATAAGATTTAAAAAAATTATTTTTTTTTGCTAAAATTTCCTGAGTAATACACATACCTTCAGAAATTAAAAAAATAAAAAAATTTTTTAAATTCGTTTTATCATACTTTTTCGTATTTATATATGCCTTTACAAATCTCTAGAGTTGTTAAAAGTCCAAAAAAAGTCCATATGTTCAATTTTTTGATGTTTGATTTTTTCAATTTTCGTCGCAATTTTTGTCGATTTTAGGTACCCGGAACATTTGTTGAGCAATAGCTCCGGAACTATCAGAGATAACCCCATGAAGTTTATTATTGTTGGAAAGCTCTTTGAATTATCTATTTTTTTCAAAAAAAATTATTGTTCTCCGACTAATAGTTTTTGAGCAAATTGCAGATAAATGCAAAAATTGGTAAAATTTTAAAAAATTCAGAACTAAAAAACCATTGGGAATTTGGCAATTTTTTCGATGCCAATCGATTCCCCGGATCATTTTGCATAGGTGTGGATCAAAACAGTCCCACTTTTTCGAATAGTTTAGTCGTAATTGGGAAAATAAAAAAAATTAAAAAAAAGTTAACACCCCCCCCCTACAAAATGGTCAATTTTAAAAGTGTCTCAGAATCGAATAAAACCGATTTTATCTTATAGATTTTGATGTGCTCTTTCCGATCTAAAAAAGCGATTTCACCTAGCTCTTTTAGTTTGGCCGTAATCGGTCTTTGAAAATTGAAAAATTTTTTGCGAGATATCGCCTTGAGTCCTATGCCATTTTGTAGTGTTTTTTATTCCGGTTTTCCTTTATTTTTCCGTTTCTTGATATCTTTAATAGTTTCGCCGTAATTGGCGATCGAAAATTGAAAAAAAGTGAAAATGAAAACCTTTTTTTGCGTTTTTCTCGGAAACTGTAAGACTTAGAGCAACGAACAAAAAATCATTTGATAGCGCTTAATTTTCTCTATTTTTTCGATTAAACCCGGAGCCGCTCCGAGTAACGGTACCGGCTACAGAGGCGATCAAAGTTTTTCACTAAAAAGATTTATAAAAAAAAAACTAAAAGTCGTAGAGCAATGCCGTTTGTTTTATTGAATTCAGCGGCTCATTTTCTGTATTATACGAACTTTTCATGAGATTTAAAAAATTTATTTTTTTTTGCTAAAATTTCCTGAGTAATACACATACCTTCAGAAAATAAAAAAATAAAAAAATTTTTTAAATTCGTCTTATCATACTTTTTCGTATTTATATATGCCTTTACAAATCTCTAGAGTTGTTAAAAGTCCAAAAAAAGTCCATATGTTCGATTTTTTGATGTTTGATTTTTTCAATTTTCGTCGCAATTTTTGTCGATTTTGGGTACCCGGAACATTTGTTGAGCAATAGCTCCGGAACTATCAGAGATAACCCCATGAAGTTTATTATCGTTGGAAAGCTCTTTGAATTATCTATTTTTTTCAAAAAAAATTATTGTTCTCTGACTAATAGTTTTTGAGCAAATTGCAGATAAATGCAAAAATTGGTAATATTTTAAAAAATTCATAACTAAAAAACCATTGGGAATTTAACAATTTTTTCGATGCCAATCGATTCCCCGGATCATTTTGCATAGGTATGGATCAAAACAGTCCCACTTTTTCGAATAGTTTAGTCGTAATTGGGAAAATAAAAAAAATTAAAAAAAAGTTAACACCCCCCCCTACAAAATGGTCAATTTTAAAAGTGTCTTAGAATCGAATAAAACCAATTCGATCTTATAGATTTTGATGTGCTCTTTCCGATCTAAAAAAGCGATTTCACCTAGCTCTTTTAGTTTGGCCGTAATCGGCGTTTGAAAATTGAAAATTTTTTTGCGAGATATCGCCTTGAGTCCTATGCCATTTTGTAGAGTTTTTTATTCCGGTTATCCTACATTATTCCGTTTCTCGATATCTTTAATAGTTTCGCCGTAATTGGCGATCGAAAATTGAAAAAAAGTGAAAATGGAAACGTTTTTTTGCGTTTTTCTCGGAAACTGTAAGACTTAGAGCAACGAACAAAAAATCATTTGATAGCGCTTAATTTTCTCTATTTTTTCGATTAAACCCGGAGCCGCTCCGGGTAACGGTTCCGGCTACAGAGGCGATCAAAATTTTTCACTAAAAAAATTCATAAAAAAAAAACTAAAAGTCGTAGAGCATTGCGATTTGTTTGATTGAATTCTACGGCTCATTTTACATATTATATCGATTTTTCACAAGAATTAAAAATTTAAAATTTTTTGCCTAAATTTAGGGTAGCCATTTGTCATAGTGGAAAATTTTATCCAACAAAAAAATTCATAACTCAAAAACTAAAAGTCGTAGAGCAATGCGGTTTGTTCCATTGAATTCAGCGGATCATTTTCTGTATTATACGAACTTTTCATGAGATTTAAAAAATTTATTTTTTTTTGCTAAAATTTCCTGAGTAATACCTTCAGAAAATAAAAAAATAAAAAAATTTTTTAAATTCGTTTTATCATACTTTTTCGTATTTATATATGCCTTTACAAATCTCTAGAGTTGTTAAAAGTCCAAAAAAAGTCCATATGTTCAATTTTTTGATGTTTGATTTTTTCAATTTTCGTCGCAATTTTTGTCGATTTTAGGTACCCGGAACATTTGTTGAGCAATAGCTCCGGAACTATCAGAGATAACCCCATGAAGTTTATTATTGTTGGAAAGCTCTTTGAATTATCTATTTTTTTCAAAAAAAATTATTGTTCTCCGACTAATAGTTTTTGAGCAAATTGCAGATAAATGCAAAAATTGGTAAAATTTTAAAAAATTCAGAACTAAAAAACCATTGGGAATTTAACAATTTTTTCGATGCCAATCGATTCCCCGGATCATTTTGCATAGGTGTGGATCAAAACAGTCCCACTTTTTCGAATAGTTTAGTCGTAATTGGGAAAATAAAAAAAATTAAAAAAAAGTTAACACCCCCCCCCTACAAAATGGTCAATTTTAAAAGTGTCTCAGAATCGAATAAAACCGATTTTATCTTATAGATTTTGATGTGCTCTTTTCGATCTAAAAAAGCGATTTCACCTAGCTCTTTTAGTTTGGCCGTAATCGGCCTTTGAAAATTGAAAAATTTTTTGCGAGATATCGCCTTGAGTCCTATGCCATTTTGTAGTGTTTTTTATTCCGGTTATCCTTTATTTTTCCGTTTCTTGATATCTTTAATAGTTTCGCCGTAATTGGCGATCGAAAATTGAAAAAAAGTGAAAATGAAAACCTTTTTTTGCGTTTTTCTCGGAAACTGTAAGACTTAGAGCAACGAACAAAAAATCATTTGATAGCGCTTAATTTTCTCTATTTTTTCGATTAAACCCGGAGCCGCTCCGGGTAACGGTTCCGGCTACAGAGGCGATCAAAGTTTTTCACTAAAAAAATTCATAAAAAAAAAACTAAAAGTCGTAGAGCATTGCGGTTTATTCGATTGAATTCTACGGCTCATTTTACATATTATATCGATTTTTCACAAGAATTAAAAATTTAAAATTTTTTGACAAAATTTAGGGTAGCCATTTGTCATAGTGGAAAATTTTATCCAACAAAAAAATTCATAACTCAAAAACTAAAAGTCGTAGAGCAATGCGGTTTGTTCCATTGAATTCAGCGGCTCATTTTCTGTATTATACGAACTTTTCATGAGATTTAAAAAATTTATTTTTTTTTGCTAAAATTTCCTGAGTAATACACATACCTTCAGAAAATAAAAAAATAAAAAAAATTTTTAAATTCGTCTTATCATACTTTTTCGTATTTATATATGCCTTTACAAATCTCTAGAGTTGTTAAAAGTCCAAAAAAAGTCCATATGTTCAATTTTTTGATGTTTGATTTTTTCAATTTTCGTCGCAATTTTTGTCGATTTTAGGTACCCGGAACATTTGTTGAGCAATAGCTCCGGAACTATCAGAGATAACCCCATGAAGTTTATTATTGTTGGAAAGCTTTTTGAATTATCTATTTTTTTCAAAAAAAATTATTGTTCTCCGACTAATAGTTTTTGAGCAAATTGCAGATAAATGCAAAAATTGGTGAAATTTTAAAAAATTCAGAACTAAAAAACCATTGGGAATTTGGCAATTTTTTCGATGCCAATCGATTCCCCGGATCATTTGGCATAGGTGTGGATCAAAACAGTCCCACTTTTTCGAATAGTTTAGTCGTAATTGGGAAAATAAAAAAAATTAAAAAAAAGTTAACACCCCCCCCCTACAAAATGGTCAATTTTAAAAGTGTCTCAGAATCGAATAAAACCGATTTTATCTTATAGATTTTGATGTGCTCTTTCCGATCTAAAAAAGCGATTTCACCTAGCTCTTTTAGTTTGGCCGTAATCGGCCTTTGAAAATTGAAAAATTTTTTGCGAGATATCGCCTTGAGTCCTATGCCATTTTGTAGTGTTTTTTATTCCGGTTATCCTTTATTTTTCCGTTTCTTGATATCTTTAATAGTTTCGCCGTAATTGGCGATCGAAAATTGAAAAAAAGTGAAAATGAAAACCTTTTTTTGCGTTTTTCTCGGAAACTGTAAGACTTAGAGCAACGAACAAAAAATCATTTGATAGCGCTTAATTTTCTCTATTTTTTCGATTAAACCCGGAGCCGCTCCGGGTAACGGTTCCGGCTACAGAGGCGATCAAAGTTTTTCACTAAAAAAATTCATAAAAAAAAAACTAAAAGTCGTAGAGCATTGCGGTTTATTCGATTGAATTCTACGGCTCATTTTACATATTATATCGATTTTTCACAAGAATTAAAAATTTAAAATTTTTTGACTAAATTTAGGGTAGCCATTTGTCATAGTGGAAAATTTTATCCAACAAAAAAATTCATAACTCAAAAACTAAAAGTCGTAGAGCAATGCGGTTTGTTCCATTGAATTCAGCGGCTCATTTTCTGTATTATACGAACTTTTCATGAGATTTAAAAAATTTATTTTTTTTTGCAAAAATTTCCTGAGTAATACACATACCTTCAGAAAATAAAAAAATAAAAAAATTTTTTAAATTCGTTTTATCATACTTTTTCGTATTTATATATGCCTTTACAACTCTCTAGAGTTGTTAAAAGTCCAAAAAAAGTCCATATGTTCGATTTTTTAATGTTTGATTTTTTCAATTTTCGTCGCAATTTTTGTCGATTTTGGGTACCCGGAACATTTGTTGAGCAATAGCTCCGGAACTATCAGAGATAACCCCATGAAGTTTATTATCGTTGGAAAGCTCTTTGAATTATCTATTTTTTTCAAAAAAAATTATTGTTCTCCGACTAATAGTTTTTGAGCAAATTGCAGATAAATGCAAAAATTGGTAATATTTTAAAAAATTCATAACTAAAAAACCATTGGGAATTTGGCAATTTTTTCGATGCCAATCGATTTCCCGGATCATTTTGCATATGTATGAATCAAAACAGTCCCACTTTTTCGAATAGTTTAGTCGTAATTGGAAAAATAAAAAAAATTAAAAAAAAGTTAACACCCCCCCTACAAAATGGTCAATTTTAAAAGTGTCTCAAAATCGAATAAAACCGATTTTATCTTATAGATTTTGATGTGCTCTTTCCGATCTAAAAAAGCGATTTCTCCTAGCTCTTTTAGTTTGGCCGTAATCGGCCTTTAAAAATTGAAAAATTTTTTGCGAGATATCGCCTTGAGTTCTATGTTATTTTGTAGAGTTTTTTATTCCGGTTATCCTCCATTTTTCCGTTTCTCGATATCTTTAATAGTTTTGCCGTAATTGGCGATCGAAAATTGAAAAAAAGTGAAAATGGAAACATTTTTTTGCGTTTTTCTCGGAAACTGTAAGACTTAGAGCAACGAACAAAAAATTATTTGATAGCGCTTAATTTTCTCTATTTTTTCGATTAAACCCGGAGCCGCTCCGGGTAACGGTTCCGGCTACAGAAGCGATCAAAGTTTTTCACTAAAAAAATTCATAAAAAAAAAACTAAAAGTCGTAGAGCAATGCGGTTTGTTCCATTGAATTCAGCGGCTCATTTTCTGTATTATACGAACTTTTCATAGAATTTAAAAAATTTTTTTTTTTTTGCTAAAATTTCCTGAGTAAAACACATTACCTTCAAAAAATAAAAACATTAAAAAAATTTTTAAATTTGTTTTATCATACTTTTTCGTATTTATATATGCCTTTACAACTCTCTAGAGTTGTTAAAAGTCCAAAAAAAGTCCATATGTTCGATTTTTTAATGTTTGATTTTTTCAATTTTCGTCGCAATTTTTGTCGATTTTGGGTACCCGGAACATTTGTTGAGCAATAGCTCCGGAACTATCAGAGATAACCCCATGAAGTTTATTATCGTTGGAAAGCTCTTTGAATTATCTATTTTTTTCAAAAAAAATTATTGTTCTCCGACTAATAGTTTTTGAGCAAATTGCAGATAAATGCAAAAATTGGCAATATTTTAAAAAATTCATAACTAAAAAACCATTGGGAATTTGGCAATTTTTTCGATGCCAATCGATTCCCCGGATCATTTTGCATAGGTATGGATCAAAACAGTCCCACTTTTTCGAATAGTTTAGTCGTAATTGGGAAAATAAAAAAAATTAAAAAAAAGTTAACACCCCCCCCTACAAAATGGTCAATTTTAAAAGTGTCTTAGAATCAAATAAAACCAATTCGATCTTATAGATTTTGATGTGCTCTTTCCGATCTAAAAAAGCGTTTTCTCCTAGCTCTTTTAGTTTGGCCGTAATCGGCGTTTGAAAATTGAAAATTTTTTTGCGAGATATCGCCTTGAGTCCTATGCCATTTTGTAGAGTTTTTTATTCCGGTTATCCTACATTATTCCGTTTCTCGATATCTTTAATAGTTTCGCCGTAATTGGCGATCGAAAATTGAAAAAAAGTGAAAATGGAAACGTTTTTTTGCGTTTTTCTCGGAAACTGTAAGACTTAGAGCAACGAACAAAAAATCATTTGATAGCGCTTAATTTTCTCTATTTTTTCGATTAAACCCGGAGCCGCTCCGGGTAACGGTTCCGGCTACAGAGGCGATCAAAATTTTTCACTAAAAAAATTCATAAAAAAAAAACTAAAAGTCGTAGAGCATTGCGGTTTATTCGATTGAATTCTACGGCTCATTTTACATATTATATCGATTTTTCACAAGAATTAAAAATTTAAAATTTTTTGACTAAATTTAGGGTAGCCATTTGTCATAGTGGAAAATTTTATCCAACAAAAAAATTCATAACTCAAAAACTAAAAGTCGTAGAGCAATGCCGTTTGTTTTATTGAATTCAGCGGCTCATTTTCTGTATTATACGAACTTTTCATGAGATTTAAAAAATTTATTTTTTTTTGCTAAAATTTCCTGAGTAATACACATACCTTCAGAAAATAAAAAAATAAAAAAAATTTTTAAATTCGTCTTATCATACTTTTTCGTATTTATATATGCCTTTACAAATCTCTAGAGTTGTTAAAAGTCCAAAAAAAGTCCATATGTTCGATTTTTTGATGTTTGATTTTTTCAATTTTCGTCGCAATTTTTGTCGATTTTGGGTACCCGGAACATTTGTTGAGCAATAGCTCCGGAACTATCAGAGATAACCCCATGAAGTTTATTATTGTTGGAAAGCTCTTTGAATTATCTATTTTTTTCAAAAAAAATTATTGTTCTCCGACTAATAGTTATTGAGCAAATTGCAGATAAATGCAAAAATTGGTAAAATTTTAAAAAATTCAGAACTAAAAACCCATTGGGAATTTGGCAATTTTTTCGATGCCAATCGATTCCCCGGATCATTTTGCATAGGTGTGGATCAAAACAGTCCCACTTTTTCGAATAGTTTAGTCGTAATTGGGAAAATAAAAAAAAATAAAAAAAAGTTAACACCCCCCCCCTACAAAATGGTCAATTTTAAAAGTGTCTCAGAATCGAATAAAACCGATTTTATCTTATAGATTTTGATGTGCTCTTTCCGATCTAAAAAAGCGATTTCACCTAGCTCTTTTAGTTTGGCCGTAATCGGCGTTTGAAAATTGAAAATTTTTTTGCGAGATATCGCCTTGAGTCCTATGCCATTTTGTAGAGTTTTTTATTCCGGTTATCCTACATTATTCCGTTTCTCGATATCTTTAATAGTTTCGCCGTAATTGGCGATCGAAAATTGAAAAAAAGTGAAAATGGAAACGTTTTTTTGCGTTTTTCTCGGAAACTGTAAGACTTAGAGCAACGAACAAAAAATCATTTGATAGCGCTTAATTTTCTCTATTTTTTCGATTAAACCCGGAGCCGCTCCGGGTAACGGTTCCGGCTACAGAGGCGATCAAAATTTTTCACTAAAAAAATTCATAAAAAAAAAACTAAAAGTCGTAGAGCATTGCGATTTGTTCGATTGAATTCTACGGCTCATTTTACATATCATATCGATTTTTCACAAGAATTAAAAATTTAAAATTTTTTGCCTAAATTTAGGGTAGCCATTTGTCATAGTGGAAAATTTTATCCAACAAAAAAATTCATAACTCAAAAACTAAAAGTCGTAGAGCAATGCGGTTTGTTCCATTGAATTCAGCGGATCATTTTCTGTATTATACGAACTTTTCATGAGATTTAAAAAATTTATTTTTTTTTGCTAAAATTTCCTGAGTAATACACATACCTTCAAAAAATAAAAAAATAAAAAATTTTTTAAATTCGTTTTATCATACTTTTTCGTATTTATATATGCCTTTACAAATCTCTAGAGTTGTTAAAAGTCCAAAAAAAGTCCATATGTTCAATTTTTTGATGTTTGATTTTTTCAATTTTCGTCGCAATTTTTGTCGATTTTAGGTACCCGGAACATTTGTTGAGCAATAGCTCCGGAACTATCAGAGATAACCCCATGAAGTTTATTATTGTTGGAAAGCTCTTTGAATTATCTATTTTTTTCAAAAAAAATTATTGTTCTCCGACTAATAGTTTTTGAGCAAATTGCAGATAAATGCAAAAATTGGTAAAATTTTAAAAAATTCAGAACTAAAAAACCATTGGGAATTTGGCAATTTTTTCGATGCCAATCGATTCCCCGGATCATTTTGCATAGGTGTGGATCAAAACAGTCCCACTTTTTCGAATAGTTTAGTCGTAATTGGGAAAATAAAAAAAATTAAAAAAAAGTTAACACCCCCCCCCTACAAAATGGTCAATTTTAAAAGTGTCTCAGAATCGAATAAAACCGATTTTATCTTATAGATTTTGATGTGCTCTTTCCGATCTAAAAAAGCGATTTCACCTAGCTCTTTTAGTTTGGCCGTAATCGGCCTTTGAAAATTGAAAAATTTTTTGCGAGATATCGCCTTGAGTCCTATGCCATTTTGTAGTGTTTTTTATTCCGGTTATCCTTTATTTTTCCGTTTCTTGATATCTTTAATAGTTTCGCCGTAATTGGCGATCGAAAATTGAAAAAAAGTGAAAATGAAAACCTTTTTTTGCGTTTTTCTCGGAAACTGTAAGACTTAGAGCAACGAACAAAAAATCATTTGATAGCGCTTAATTTTCTCTATTTTTTCGATTAAACCCGGAGCCGCTCCGGGTAACGGTTCCGGCTACAGAGGCGATCAAAGTTTTTCACTAAAAAAATTCATAAAAAAAAAACTAAAAGTCGTAGAGCATTGCGGTTTATTCGATTGAATTCTACGGCTCATTTTACATATCATATCGATTTTTCACAAGAATTAAAAATTTAAAATTTTTTGCCTAAATTTAGGGTAGCCATTTGTCATAGTGGAAAATTTTATCCAACAAAAAAATTCATAACTCAAAAACTAAAAGTCGTAGAGCAATGCGGTTTGTTCCATTGAATTCAGCGGATCATTTTCTGTATTATACGAACTTTTCATGAGATTTAAAAAATTTATTTTTTTTTGCTAAAATTTCCTGAGTAATACACATACCTTCAGAAAATAAAAAAATAAAAAAATTTTTTAAATTCGTTTTATCATACTTTTTCGTATTTATATATGCCTTTACAAATCTCTAGAGTTGTTAAAAGTCCAAAAAAAGTCCATATGTTCAATTTTTTGATGTTTGATTTTTTCAATTTTCGTCGCAATTTTTGTCGATTTTAGGTACCCGGAACATTTGTTGAGCAATAGCTCCGGAACTATCAGAGATAACCCCATGAAGTTTATTATTGTTGGAAAGCTCTTTGAATTATCTATTTTTTTCAAAAAAAATTATTGTTCTCCGACTAATAGTTTTTGAGCAAATTGCAGATAAATGCAAAAATTGGTAAAATTTTAAAAAACCATTGGGAATTTGGCAATTTTTTCGATGCCAATCGATTCCCCGGTTCATTTTGCATAGGTGTGGATCAAAACAGTCCCACTTTTTTGAATAGTTTAGTCGTAATTGGGAAAATAAAAAAAATTAAAAAAAAGTTAACACCCCCCCCCCTACAAAATGGTCAATTTTAAAAGTGTCTCAAAATCGAATAAAACCGATTTTATCTTATAGATTTTGATGTGCTCTTTCCGATCTAAAAAAGCGTTTTCTCCTAGCTCTTTTAGTTTGGCCGTAATCGGCCTTTGAAAATTGAAAAATTTTTTGCGAGATATCGCCTTGAGTCCTATGCCATTTTGTAGTGTTTTTTATTCCGGTTATCCTTTATTTTTCCGTTTCTTGATATCTTTAATAGTTTCGCCGTAATTGGCGATCGAAAATTGAAAAAAAGTGAAAATGAAAACATTTTTTTGCGTTTTTCTCGGAAACTGTAAGACTTAGAGCAACGAACAAAAAATCATTTGATAGCGCTTAATTTTCTCTATTTTTTCGATTAAACCCGGAGCCGCTCCGGGTAACGTTTCCGGCTACAGAGGCGATCAAAGTTTTTCACTAAAAAAATTCATAAAAAAAAAACTAAAAGTCGTAGAGCATTGCGGTTTATTCGATTGAATTCTACGGCTCATTTTACATATTATATCGATTTTTCACAAGAATTAAAAATTTAAAATTTTTTGACTAAATTTAGGGTAGCCATTTGTCATAGTGGAAAATTTTATCCAACAAAAAAATTCATAACTCAAAAACTAAAAGTCGTAGAGCAATGCCGTTTGTTTTATTGAATTCAGCGGCTCATTTTCTGTATTATACGAACTTTTCATGAGATTTAAAAAATTTATTTTTTTTTGCTAAAATTTCCTGAGTAATACACATACCTTCAGAAAATAAAAAAATAAAAAAAATTTTTAAATTCGTCTTATCATACTTTTTCGTATTTATATATGCCTTTACAAATCTCTAGAGTTGTTAAAAGTCCAAAAAAAGTCCATATGTTCGATTTTTTGATGTTTGATTTTTTCAATTTTCGTCGCAATTTTTGTCGATTTTGGGTACCCGGAACATTTGTTGAGCAATAGCTCCGGAACTATCAGAGATAACCCCATGAAGTTTATTATCGTTGGAAAGCTCTTTGAATTATCTATTTTTTTCAAAAAAAATTATTGTTCTCCGACTAATAGTTTTTGAGCAAATTGCAGATAAATGCAAAAATTGGTAATATTTTAAAAAATTCATAACTAAAAAACCATTGGGAATTTAGCAATTTTTTCGATGCCAATCGATTCCCCGGATCATTTTGCATAGGTATGGATCAAAACAGTCCCACTTTTTCGAATAGTTTAGTCGTAATTGGGAAAATAAAAAAAATTAAAAAAAAGTTAACACCCCCCCCCTACAAAATGGTCAATTTTAAAAGTGTCTCAGAATCGAATAAAACCGATTTTATCTTATAGATTTTGATGTGCTCTTTCCGATCTAAAAAAGCGATTTCACCTAGCTCTTTTAGTTTGGCCGTAATCGGCGTTTGAAAATTGAAAATTTTTTTGCGAGATATCGCCTTGAGTCCTATGCCATTTTGTAGAGTTTTTTATTCCGGTTATCCTACATTATTCCGTTTCTCGATATCTTTAATAGTTTCGCCGTAATTGGCGATCGAAAATTGAAAAAAAGTGAAAATGGAAACGTTTTTTTGCGTTTTTCTCGGAAACTGTAAGACTTAGAGCAACGAACAAAAAATCATTTGATAGCGCTTAATTTTCTCTATTTTTTCGATTAAACCCGGAGCCGCTCCGGGTAACGGTTCCGGCTACAGAGGCGATCAAAATTTTTCACTAAAAAAATTCATAAAAAAAAAACTAAAAGTCGTAGAGCATTGCGATTGGTTCGATTGAATTCTACGGCTCATTTTACATATCATATCGATTTTTCACAAGAATTAAAAATTTAAAATTTTTTGCCTAAATTTAGGGTAGCCATTTGTCATAGTGGAAAATTTTATCCAACAAAAAAATTCATAACTCAAAAACTAAAAGTCGTAGAGCAATGCGGTTTGTTCCATTGAATTCAGCGGATCATTTTCTGTATTATACGAACTTTTCATGAGATTTAAAAAATTTATTTTTTTTTGCTAAAATTTCCTGAGTAATACACATACCTTCAGAAAATAAAAAAATAAAAAAATTTTTTAAATTCGTTTTATCATACTTTTTCGTATTTATATATGCCCTTACAAATCTCTAGAGTTGTTAAAAGTCCAAAAAAAGTCCATATGTTCAATTTTTTGATGTTTGATTTTTTCAATTTTCGTCGCAATTTTTGTCGATTTTAGGTACCCGGAACATTTGTTGAGCAATAGCTCCGGAACTATCAGAGATAACCCCATGAAGTTTATTATTGTTGGAAAGCTCTTTGAATTATCTATTTTTTTCAAAAAAAATTATTGTTCTCCGACTAATAGTTTTTGAGCAAATTGCAGATAAATGCAAAAATTGGTAAAATTTTAAAAAATTCAGAACTAAAAAACCATTGGGAATTTGGCAATTTTTTCGATGCCAATCGATTCCCCGGATCATTTTGCATAGGTGTGGATCAAAACAGTCCCACTTTTTCGAATAGTTTAGTCGTAATTGGGAAAATAAAAAAAATTAAAAAAAAGTTAACACCCCCCCCCTACAAAATGGTCAATTTTAAAAGTGTCTCAGAATCGAATAAAACCGATTTTATCTTATAGATTTTGATGTGCTCTTTCCGATCTAAAAAAGCGATTTCACCTAGCTCTTTTAGTTTGGCCGTAATCGGCCTTTGAAAATTGAAAAATTTTTTGCGAGATATCGCCTTGAGTCCTATGCCATTTTGTAGTGTTTTTTATTCCGGTTATCCTTTATTTTTCCGTTTCTTGATATCTTTAATAGTTTCGCCGTAATTGGCGATCGAAAATTGAAAAAAAGTGAAAATGAAAACCTTTTTTTGCGTTTTTCTCGGAAACTGTAAGACTTAGAGCAACGAACAAAAAATCATTTGATAGCGCTTAATTTTCTCTATTTTTTTGATTAAACCCGGAGCCGCTCCGGGTAACGGTTCCGGCTACAGAGGCGATCAAAGTTTTTCACTAAAAAAATTCATAAAAAAAAAACTAAAAGTCGTAGAGCATTGCGGTTTATTCGATTGAATTCTACGGCTCATTTTACATATTATATCGATTTTTCACAAGAATTAAAAATTTAAAATTTTTTGACTAAATTTAGGGTAGCCATTTGTCATAGTGGAAAATTTTATCCAACAAAAAAATTCATAACTCAAAAACTAAAAGTCGTAGAGCAATGCCGTTTGTTTTATTGAATTCAGCGGCTCATTTTCTGTATTATACGAACTTTTCATGAGATTTAAAAAATTTATTTTTTTTTGCTTAAATTTCCTGAGTAATACACATACCTACAGAAAATAAAAAAATAAAAAAAATTTTTAAATTCGTCTTATCATACTTTTTCGTATTTATATATGCCTTTACAAATCTCTAGAGTTGTTAAAAGTCCAAAAAAAGTCCATATGTTCGATTTTTTGATGTTTGATTTTTTCAATTTTCGTCGCAATTTTTGTCGATTTTGGGTACCCGGAACATTTGTTGAGCAATAGCTCCGGAACTATCAGAGATAACCCCATGAAGTTTATTATCGTTGGAAAGCTCTTTGAATTATCTATTTTTTTCAAAAAAAATTATTGTTCTCCGACTAATAGTTTTTGAGCAAATTGCAGATAAATGCAAAAATTGGTAATATTTTAAAAAATTCATAACTAAAAAACCATTGGGAATTTAGCAATTTTTTCGATGCCAATCGATTCCCCGGATCATTTTGCATAGGTATGGATCAAAACAGTCCCACTTTTTTGAATAGTTTAGTCGTAATTGGGAAAATAAAAAAAATTAAAAAAAAGTTAACACCCCCCCCCTACAAAATGGTCAATTTTAAAAGTGTCTCAGAATCGAATAAAACCGATTTTATCTTATAGATTTTGATGTGCTCTTTCCGATCTAAAAAAGCGATTTCACCTAGCTCTTTTAGTTTGGCCGTAATCGGCGTTTGAAAATTGAAAATTTTTTTGCGAGATATCGCCTTGAGTCCTATGCCATTTTGTAGAGTTTTTTATTCCGGTTATCCTACATTATTCCGTTTCTCGATATCTTTAATAGTTTCGCCGTAATTGGCGATCGAATATTGAAAAAAAGTGAAAATGGAAACGTTTTTTTGCGTTTTTCTCGGAAACTGTAAGACTTAGAGCAACGAACAAAAAATCATTTGATAGCGCTTAATTTTCTCTATTTTTTCGATTAAACCCGGAGCCGCTCCGGGTAACGGTTCTGGCTACAGAGGCGATCAAAATTTTTCACTAAAAAAATTCATAAAAAAAAAACTAAAAGTCGTAGAGCATTGCGATTTGTTCGATTGAATTCTACGGCTCATTTTACATATCATATCGATTTTTTACAAGAATTAAAAATTTAAAATTTTTTGCCTAAATTTAGGGTAGCCATTTGTCATAGTGGAAAATTTTATCCAACAAAAAAATTCATAACTCAAAAACTAAAAGTCGTAGAGCAATGCGGTTTGTTCCATTGAATTCAGCGGATCATTTTCTGTATTATACGAACTTTTCATGAGATTTAAAAAATTTATTTTTTTTTGCTAAAATTTCCTGAGTAATACACATACCTTCAGAAAATAAAAAAATAAAAAAAATTTTTAAATTCGTTTTATCATACTTTTTCGTATTTATATATGCCTTTACAAATCTCTAGAGTTGTTAAAAGTCCAAAAAAAGTCCATATGTTCAATTTTTTGATGTTTGATTTTTTCAATTTTCGTCGCAATTTTTGTCGATTTTAGGTACCCGGAACATTTGTTGAGCAATAGCTCCGGAACTATCAGAGATAACCCCATGAAGTTTATTATTGTTGGAAAGCTCTTTGAATTATCTATTTTTTTCAAAAAAAATTATTGTTCTCCGACTAATAGTTTTTGAGCAAATTGCAGATAAATGCAAAAATTGGTAAAATTTTAAAAAATTCAGAACTAAAAAACCATTGGGAATTTGGCAATTTTTTCGATGCCAATCGATTCCCCGGATCATTTTGCATAGGTGTGGATCAAAACAGTCCCACTTTTTCGAATAGTTTAGTCGTAATTGGAAAAATAAAAAAAATTAAAAAAAAGTTAACACCCCCCCCCTACAAAATGGTCAATTTTAAAAGTGTCTCAGAATCGAATAAAACCGATTTTATCTTATAGATTTTGATGTGCTCTTTCCGATCTAAAAAAGCGATTTCACCTAGCTCTTTTAGTTTGGCCGTAATCGGCGTTTGAAAATTGAAAATTTTTTTGCGAGATATCGCCTTGAGTCCTATGCCATTTTGTAGAGTTTTTTATTCCGGTTATCCTACATTATTCCGTTTCTCGATATCTTTAATAGTTTCGCCGTAATTGGCGATCGAAAATTGAAAAAAAGTGAAAATGGAAACGTTTTTTTGCGTTTTTCTCGGAAACTGTAAGACTTAGAGCAACGAACAAAAAATCATTTGATAGCGCTTAATTTTCTCTATTTTTTCGATTAAACCCGGAGCCGCTCCGGGTAACGGTTCCGGCTACAGAGGCGATCAAAGTTTTTCACTAAAAAAATTCATAAAAAAAAAACTAAAAGTCGTAGAGCATTGCGGTTTATTCGATTGAATTCTACGGCTCATTTTACATATTATATCGATTTTTCACAAGAATTAAAAATTTAAAATTTTTTGACTAAATTTAGGGTAGCCATTTGTCATAGTGGAAAATTTTATCCAACAAAAAAATTCATAACTCAAAAACTAAAAGTCGTAGAGCAATGCCGTTTGTTTTATTGAATTCAGCGGCTCATTTTCTGTATTATACGAACTTTTCATGAGATTTAAAAAATTTATTTTTTTTTGCTAAAATTTCCTGAGTAATACACATACCTTCAGAAAATAAAAAAATAAAAAAAATTTTTAAATTCGTCTTATCATACTTTTTCGTATTTATATATGCCTTTACAAATCTCTAGAGTTGTTAAAAGTCCAAAAAAAGTCCATATGTTCGATTTTTTGATGTTTGATTTTTTCAATTTTCGTCGCAATTTTTGTCGATTTTGGGTACCCGGAACATTTGTTGAGCAATAGCTCCGGAACTATCAGAGATAACCCCATGAAGTTTATTATCGTTGGAAAGCTCTTTAAATTATCTATTTTTTTCAAAAAAAATTATTGTTCTCCGACTAATAGTTTTTGAGCAAATTGCAGATAAATGCAAAAATTGGTAATATTTTAAAAAATTCATAACTAAAAAACCATTGGGAATTTAGCAATTTTTTCGATGCCAATCGATTCCCCGGATCATTTTGCATAGGTATGGATCAAAACAGTCCCACTTTTTCGAATAGTTTAGTCGTAATTGGGAAAATAAAAAAAATTAAAAAAAAGTTAACACCCCCCCCCTACAAAATGGTCAATTTTAAAAGTGTCTCAGAATCGAATAAAACCGATTTTATCTTATAGATTTTGATGTGCTCTTTCCGATCTAAAAAAGCGATTTCACCTAGCTCTTTTAGTTTGGCCGTAATCGGCGTTTGAAAATTGAAAATTTTTTTGCGAGATATCGCCTTGAGTCCTATGCCATTTTGTAGAGTTTTTTATTCCGGTTATCCTACATTATTCCGTTTCTCGATATCTTTAATAGTTTCGCCGTAATTGGCGATCGAAAATTGAAAAAAAGTGAAAATGGAAACGTTTTTTTGCGTTTTTCTCGGAAACTGTAAGACTTAGAGCAACGAACAAAAAATCATTTGATAGCGCTTAATTTTCTCTATTTTTTCGATTAAACCCGGAGCCGCTCCGGGTAACGGTTCCGGCTACAGAGGCGATCAAAATTTTTCACTAAAAAAATTCATAAAAAAAAACTAAAAGTCGTAGAGCATTGCGATTTGTTCGATTGAATTCTACGGCTCATTTTACATATCATATCGATTTTTCACAAGAATTAAAAATTTAAAATTTTTTGCCTAAATTTAGGGTAGCCATTTGTCATAGTGGAAAATTTTATCCAACAAAAAAATTCATAACTCAAAAACTAAAAGTCGTAGAGCAATGCGGTTTGTTCCATTGAATTCAGCGAATCATTTTCTGTATTATACGAACTTTTCATGAGATTTAAAAAATTTATTTTTTTTTGCTAAAATTTCCTGAGTAATACACATACCTTCAGAAAATAAAAAAATAAAAAAATTTTTTAAATTCGTTTTATCATACTTTTTCGTATTTATATATGCCTTTACAAATCTCTAGAGTTGTTAAAAGTCCAAAAAAAGTCCATATGTTCAATTTTTTGATGTTTGATTTTTTCAATTTTCGTCGCAATTTTTGTCGATTTTAGGTACCCGGAACATTTGTTGAGCAATAGCTCCGGAACTATCAGAGATAACCCCATGAAGTTTATTATTGTTGGAAAGCTCTTTGAATTATCTATTTTTTTCAAAAAAAATTATTGTTCTCCGACTAATAGTTTTTGAGCAAATTGCAGATAAATGCAAAAATTGGTAAAATTTTAAAAAATTCAGAACTAAAAAACCATTGGGAATTTGGCAATTTTTTCGATGCCAATCGATTCCCCGGATCATTTTGCATAGGTGTGGATCAAAACAGTCCCACTTTTTCGAATAGTTTAGTCGTAATTGGGAAAATAAAAAAAATTAAAAAAAAGTTAACACCCCCCCCCTACAAAATGGTCAATTTTAAAAGTGTCTCAGAATCGAATAAAACCGATTTTATCTTATAGATTTTGATGTGCTCTTTCCGATCTAAAAAAGCGATTTCACCTAGCTCTTTTAGTTTGGCCGTAATCGGCCTTTGAAAATTGAAAAATTTTTTGCGAGATATCGCCTTGAGTCCTATGCCATTTTGTAGTGTTTTTTATTCCGGTTATCCTTTATTTTTCCGTTTCTTGATATCTTTAATAGTTTCGCCGTAATTGGCGATCGAAAATTGAAAAAAAGTGAAAATGAAAACCTTTTTTTGCGTTTTTCTCGGAAACTGTAAGACTTAGAGCAACGAACAAAAAATCATTTGATAGCGCTTAATTTTCTCTATTTTTTCGATTAAACCCGGAGCCGCTCCGGGTAACGGTTCCGGCTACAGAGGCGATCAAAATTTTTCACTAAAAAAATTCATAAAAAAAAAACTAAAAGTCGTAGAGCATTGCGATTTGTTCGATTGAATTCTACGGCTCATTTTACATATCATATCGATTTTTCACAAGAATTAAAAATTTAAAATTTTTTGCCTAAATTTAGGGTAGCCATTTGTCATAGTGGAAAATTTTATCCAACAAAAAAATTCATAACTCAAAAACTGAAAGTCGTAGAGCAATGCGGTTTGTTCCATTGAATTCAGCGAATCATTTTCTGTATTATACGAACTTTTCATGAGATTTAAAAAATTTATTTTTTTTTGCTAAAATTTCCTGAGTAATACACATACCTTCAGAAAATAAAAAAATAAAAAAATTTTTTAAATTCGTTTTATCATACTTTTTCGTATTTATATATGCCTTTACAAATCTCTAGAGTTGTTAAAAGTCCAAAAAAAGTCCATATGTTCAATTTTTTGATGTTTGATTTTTTCAATTTTCGTCGCAATTTTTGTCGATTTTAGGTACCCGGAACATTTGTTGAGCAATAGCTCCGGAACTATCAGAGATAACCCCATGAAGTTTATTATCGTTGGAAAGCTCTTTGAATTATCTATTTTTTTCAAAAAAAATTATTGTTCTCCGACTAATAGTTTTTGAGCAAATTGCAGATAAATGCAAAAATTGGTAAAATTTTAAAAAATTCAGAACTAAAAAACCATTGGGAATTTGGCAATTTTTTCGATGCCAATCGATTCCCCGGATCATTTTGCATAGGTGTGGATCAAAACAGTCCCACTTTTTCGAATAGTTTAGTCGTAATTGGGAAAATAAAAAAAATTAAAAAAAAGTTAACACCCCCCCCCTACAAAATGGTCAATTTTAAAAGTGTTTCAGAATCGAATAAAACCGATTTTATCTTATAGATTTTGATGTGCTCTTTCCGATCTAAAAAAGCGATTTCACCTAGCTCTTTTAGTTTGGCCGTAATCGGCCTTTGAAAATTGAAAAATTTTTTGCGAGATATCGCCTTGAGTCCTATGCCATTTTGTAGTGTTTTTTATTCCGGTTATCCTTTATTTTTCCGTTTCTTGATATCTTTAATAGTTTCGCCGTAATTGGCGATCGAAAATTGAAAAAAAGTGAAAATGAAAACCTTTTTTTGCCTTTTTCTCGGAAACTGTAAGACTTAGAGCAACGAACAAAAAATCATTTGATAGCGCTTAATTTTCTCTATTTTTTCGATTAAACCCGGAGCCGCTCCGGGTAACGGTTCCGGCTACAGAGGCGATCAAAGTTTTTCACTAAAAAAATTCATAAAAAAAAAACTAAAAGTCGTAGAGCATTGCGGTTTATTCGATTGAATTCTACGGCTCATTTTACATATTATATCGATTTTTCACAAGAATTAAAAATTTAAAATTTTTTGACTAAATTTAGGGTAGCCATTTGTCATAGTGGAAAATTTTATCCAACAAAAAAATTCATAACTCAAAAACTAAAAGTCGTAGAGCAATGCCGTTTGTTTTATTGAATTCAGCGGCTCATTTTCTGTATTATACGAACTTTTCATGAGATTTAAAAAATTTATTTTTTTTTGCTAAAATTTCCTGAGTAATACACATACCTTCAGAAAATAAAAAAATAAAAAAAATTTTTAAATTCGTTTTATCATACTTTTTCGTATTTATATATGCCTTTACAAATCTCTAGAGTTGTTAAAAGTCCAAAAAAAGTCCATATGTTCAATTTTTTGATGTTTGATTTTTTCAATTTTCGTCGCAATTTTTGTCGATTTTAGGTACCCGGAACATTTGTTGAGCAATAGCTCCGGAACTATCAGAGATAACCCCATGAAGTTTATTATTGTTGGAAAGCTCTTTGAATTATCTATTTTTTTCAAAAAAAATTATTGTTCTCCGACTAATAGTTTTTGAGCAAATTGCAGATAAATGCAAAAATTGGTAAAATTTTAAAAAATTCAGAACTAAAAAACCATTGGGAATTTGGCAATTTTTTCGATGCCAATCGATTCCCCGGATCATTTTGCATAGGTGTGGATCAAAACAGTCCCACTTTTTCGAATAGTTTAGTCGTAATTGGGAAAATAAAAAAAATTAAAAAAAAGTTAACACCCCCCCCCTACAAAATGGTCAATTTTAAAAGTGTCTCAGAATCGAATAAAACCGATTTTATCTTATAGATTTTGATGTGCTCTTTCCGATCTAAAAAAGCGATTTCACCTAGCTCTTTTAGTTTGGCCGTAATCGGCGTTTGAAAATTGAAAATTTTTTTGCGAGATATCGCCTTGAGTCCTATGCCATTTTGTAGAGTTTTTTATTCCGGTTATCCTACATTATTCCGTTTCTCGATATCTTTAATAGTTTCGCCGTAATTGGCGATCGAAAATTGAAAAAAAGTGAAAATGGAAACGTTTTTTTGCGTTTTTCTCGGAAACTGTAAGACTTAGAGCAACGAACAAAAAATCATTTGATAGCGCTTAATTTTCTCTATTTTTTCGATTAAACCCGGAGCCGCTCCGGGTAACGGTTCCGGCTACAGAGGCGATCAAAATTTTTCACTAAAAAAATTCATAAAAAAAAAAACTAAAAGTCGTAGAGCATTGCGATTTGTTCGATTGAATTCTACGGCTCATTTTACATATCATATCGATTTTTCACAAGAATTAAAAATTTAAAATTTTTTGCCTAAATTTAGGGTAGCCATTTGTCATAGTGGAAAAATTTATCCAACAAAAAAATTCATAACTCAAAAACTAAAAGTCGTAGAGCAATGCGGTTTGTTCCATTGAATTCAGCGGATCATTTTCTGTATTATACGAACTTTTCATGAGATTTAAAAAATTTATTTTTTTTTGCTAAAATTTCCTGAGTAATACACATACCTTCAGAAAATAAAAAAATAAAAAAATTTTTTAAATTCGTTTTATCATACTTTTTCGTATTTATATATGCCTTTACAACTCTCTAGAGTTGTTAAAAGTCCAAAAAAAGTCCATATGTTCGATTTTTTAATGTTTGATTTTTTCAATTTTCGTCGCAATTTTTGTCGATTTTAGGTACCCGGAACATTTGTTGAGCAATAGCTCCGGAACTATCAGAGATAACCCCATGAAGTTTATTATCGTTGGAAAGCTCTTTGAATTATCTATTTTTTTCAAAAAAAATTATTGTTCTCCGACTAATAGTTTTTGAGCAAATTGCAGATAAATGCAAAAATTGGTAAAATTTTAAAAAATTCAGAACTAAAAAACCATTGGGAATTTGGCAATTTTTTCGATGCCAATCGATTCCCCGGATCATTTTGCATAGGTGTGGATCAAAACAGTCCCACTTTTTCGAATAGTTTAGTCGTAATTGGGAAAATAAAAAAAATTAAAAAAAAGTTAACACCCCCCCCCCCTACAAAATGGTCAATTTTAAAAGTGTCTCAGAATCGAATAAAACCGATTTTATCTTATAGATTTTGATGTGCTCTTTCCGATCTAAAAAAGCGATTTCACCTAGCTCTTTTAGTTTGGCCGTAATCGGCCTTTGAAAATTGAAAAATTTTTTGCGAGATATCGCCTTGAGTCCTATGCCATTTTGTAGTGTTTTTTATTCCGGTTATCCTTTATTTTTCCGTTTCTTGATATCTTTAATAGTTTCGCCGTAATTGGCGATCGAAAATTGAAAAAAAGTGAAAATGAAAACCTTTTTTTGCGTTTTTCTCGGAAACTGTAAGACTTAGAGCAACGAACAAAAAATCATTTGATAGCGCTTAATTTTCTCTATTTTTTCGATTAAACCCGGAGCCGCTCCGGGTAACGGTTCCGGCTACAGAGGCGATCAAAATTTTTCACTAAAAAAATTCATAAAAAAAAAACTAAAAGTCGCAGAGCATTGCGGTTTATTCGATTGAATTCTACGGCTCATTTTACATATTATATCGATTTTTCACAAGAATTAAAAATTTAAAATTTTTTGACTAAATTTAGGGTAGCCATTTGTCATAGTGGAAAATTTTATCCAACAAAAAAATTCATAACTCAAAAACTAAAAGTCGTAGAGCAATGCCGTTTGTTTTATTGAATTCAGCGGCTCATTTTCTGTATTATACGAACTTTTCATGAGATTTAAAAAATTTATTTTTTTTTGCTAAAATTTCCTGAGTAATACACATACCTTCAGAAAATAAAAAAATAAAAAAAATTTTTAAATTCGTCTTATCATACTTTTTCGTATTTATATATGCCTTTACAAATCTCTAGAGTTGTTAAAAGTCCAAAAAAAGTCCATATGTTCGATTTTTTGATGTTTGATTTTTTCAATTTTCGTCGCAATTTTTGTCGATTTTGGGTACCCGGAACATTTGTTGAGCAATAGCTCCGGAACTATCAGAGATAACCCCATGAAGTTTATTATCGTTGGAAAGCTCTTTGAATTATCTATTTTTTTCAAAAAAAATTATTGTTCTCCGACTAATAGTTTTTGAGCAAATTGCAGATAAATGCAAAAATTGGTAAAATTTTAAAAAATTCAGAACTGAAAAACCATTGGGAATTTGGCAATTTTTTCGATGCCAATCGATTCCCCGGATCATTTTGCATAGGTGTGGATCAAAACAGTCCCACTTTTTCGAATAGTTTAGTCGTAATTGGGAAAATAAAAAAAATTAAAAAAAAGTTAACACCCCCCCCCTACAAAATGGTCAATTTTAAAAGTGTCTCAGAATCGAATAAAACCGATTTTATGTTATAGATTTTGATGTGCTCTTTCCGATCTAAAAAAGCGATTTCACCTAGCTCTTTTAGTTTGGCCGTAATCGGCCTTTGAAAATTGAAAAATTTTTTGCGAGATATCGCCTTGAGTCCTATGCCATTTTGTAGTGTTTTTTATTCCGGTTATCCTTTATTTTTCCGTTTCTTGATATCTTTAATAGTTTCGCCGTAATTGGCGATCGAAAATTGAAAAAAAGTGAAAATGAAAACCTTTTTTTGCGTTTTTCTCGGAAACTGTAAGACTTAGAGCAACGAACAAAAAATCATTTGATAGCGCTTAATTTTCTCTATTTTTTCGATTAAACCCGGAGCCGCTCCGGGTAACGGTTCCGGCTACAGAGGCGATCAAAGTTTTTCACTAAAAAAATTCATAAAAAAAAAACTAAAAGTCGTAGAGCATTGCGGTTTATTCGATTGAATTCTACGGCTCATTTTACATATTATATCGATTTTTCACAAGAATTAAAAATTTAAAATTTTTTGACTAAATTTAGGGTAGCCATTTGTCATAGTGGAAAATTTTATCCAACAAAAAAATTCATAACTCAAAAACTAAAAGTCGTAGAGCAATGCCGTTTGTTTTATTGAATTCAGCGGCTCATTTTCTGTATTATACGAACTTTTCATGAGATTTAAAAAATTTATTTTTTTTTGCTAAAATTTCCTGAGTAATACACATACCTTCAGAAAATAAAAAAATAAAAAAAATTTTTAAATTCGTCTTATCATACTTTTTCGTATTTATATATGCCTTTACAAATCTCTAGAGTTGTTAAAAGTCCAAAAAAAGTCCATATGTTCGATTTTTTGATGTTTGATTTTTTCAATTTTCGTCGCAATTTTTGTCGATTTTGGGTACCCGGAACATTTGTTGAGCAATAGCTCCGGAACTATCAGAGATAACCCCATGAAGTTTATTATCGTTGGAAAGCTCTTTGAATTATCTATTTTTTTCAAAAAAAATTATTGTTCTCCGACTAATAGTTTTTGAGCAAATTGCAGATAAATGCAAAAATTGGTAAAATTTTAAAAAATTCAGAACTAAAAAACCATTGGGAATTTGGCAATTTTTTCGATGCCAATCGATTCCCCGGATCATTTTGCATAGGTGTGGATCAAAACAGTCCCACTTTTTCGAATAGTTTAGTCGTAATTGGAAAAATTAAAAAAATTAAAAAAAAGTTAACACCCCCCCCCTACAAAATGGTCAATTTTAAAAGTGTCTCAGAATCGAATAAAACCGATTTTATCTTATAGATTTTGATGTGCTCTTTCCGATCTAAAAAAGCGATTTCACCTAGCTCTTTTAGTTTGGCCGTAATCGGCCTTTGAAAATTGAAAAATTTTTTGCGAGATATCGCCTTGAGTCCTATGCCATTTTGTAGTGTTTTTTATTCCGGTTATCCTTTATTTTTCCGTTTCTTGATATCTTTAATAGTTTCGCCGTAATTGGCGATCGAAAATTGAAAAAAAGTGAAAATGAAAACCTTTTTTTGCGTTTTTCTCGGAAACTGTAAGACTTAGAGCAACGAACAAAAAATCATTTGATAGCGCTTAATTTTCTCTATTTTTTCGATTAAACCCGGAGCCGCTCCGGGTAACGGTTCCGGCTACAGAGGCGATCAAAGTTTTTCACTAAAAAAATTCATAAAAAAAAAACTAAAAGTCGTAGAGCATTGCGGTTTATTCGATTGAATTCTACGGCTCATTTTACATATTATATCGATTTTTCACAAGAATTAAAAATTAAAAATTTTTTGACTAAATTTAGGGTAGCCATTTGTCATAGTGGAAAATTTTATCCAACAAAAAAATTCATAACTCAAAAACTAAAAGTCGTAGAGCAATGCCGTTTGTTTTATTGAATTCAGCGGCTCATTTTCTGTATTATACGAACTTTTCATGAGATTTAAAAAATTTATTTTTTTTTGCTAAAATTTCCTGAGTAATACACATACCTTCAGAAAATAAAAAAATAAAAAAAATTTTTAAATTCGTCTTATCATACTTTTTCGTATTTATATATGCCTTTACAAATCTCTAGAGTTGTTAAAAGTCCAAAAAAAGTCCATATGTTCGATTTTTTGATGTTTGATTTTTTCAATTTTCGTCGCAATTTTTGTCGATTTTGGGTACCCGGAACATTTGTTGAGCAATAGCTCCGGAACTATCAGAGATAACCCCATGAAGTTTATTTTCGTTGGAAAGTTCTTTGAATTATCTATTTTTTTCAAAAAAAATTATTGTTCTCCGACTAATAATTTTTGAGCAAATTGCAGATAAATGCAAAAATTGGTAATATTTTAAAAAATTCATAACTAAAAAACCATTGGGAATTTAGCAATTTTTTCGATGCCAATCGATTCCCCGGATCATTTTGCATAGGTATGGATCAAAACAGTCCCACTTTTTCGAATAGTTTAGTCGTAATTGGGAAAATAAAAAAAATTAAAAAAAAGTTAACACCCCCCCCCTACAAAATGGTCAATTTTAAAAGTGTCTCAGAATCGAATAAAACCGATTTTATCTTATAGATTTTGATGTGCTCTTTCCGATCTAAAAAAGCGATTTCACCTAGCTCTTTTAGTTTAGCCGTAATCGGCGTTTGAAAATTGAAAATTTTTTTGCGAGATATCGCCTTGAGTCCTATGCCATTTTGTAGAGTTTTTTATTCCGGTTATCCTACATTATTCCGTTTCTCGATATCTTTAATAGTTTCGCCGTAATTGGCGATCGAAAATTGAAAAAAAGTGAAAATGGAAACGTTTTTTTGCGTTTTTCTCGGAAACTGTAAGACTTAGAGCAACGAACAAAAAATCATTTGATAGCGCTTAATTTTCTCTATTTTTTCGATTAAACCCGGAGCCGCTCCGGGTAACGGTTCCGGCTACAGAGGCGATCAAAATTTTTCACTAAAAAAATTCATAAAAAAAAAACTAAAAGTCGTAGAGCATTGCGATTTGTTCGATTGAATTCTACGGCTCATTTTACATATCATATCGATTTTTCACAAGAATTAAAAATTTAAAATTTTTTGCCTAAATTTAGGGTAGCCATTTGTCATAGTGGAAAATTTTATCCAACAAAAAAATTCATAACTCAAAAACTAAAAGTCGTAGAGCAATGCGGTTTGTTCCATTGAATTCAGCGGATCATTTTCTGTATTATACGAACTTTTCATGAGATTTAAAAAATTTATTTTTTTTTGCTGAAATTTCCTGAGTAATACACATACCTTCAGAAAATAAAAAAATAAAAAAATTTTTTAAATTCGTTTTATCATACTTTTTCGTATTTATATATGCCTTTACAAATCTCTAGAGTTGTTAAAAGTCCAAAAAAAGTCCATATGTTCAATTTTTTGATGTTTGATTTTTTCAATTTTCGTCGCAATTTTTGTCGATTTTAGGTACCCGGAACATTTGTTGAGCAATAGCTCCGGAACTATCAGAGATAACCCCATGAAGTTTGTTATTGTTGGAAAGCTCTTTGAATTATCTATTTTTTTCAAAAAAAATTATTGTTCTCCGACTAATAGTTTTTGAGCAAATTGCAGATAAATGCAAAAATTGGTAAAATTTTAAAAAATTCAGAACTAAAAAACCATTGGAAATTTGGCAATTTTTTCGATGCCAATCGATTCCCCGGATCATTTTGCATAGGTGTGGATCAAAACAGTCCCACTTTTTCGAATAGTTTAGTCGTAATTGGGAAAATAAAAAAAATTAAAAAAAAGTTAACACCCCCCCCCTACAAAATGGTCAATTTTAAAAGTGTCTCAGAATCGAATAAAACCGATTTTATCTTATAGATTTTGATGTGCTCTTTCCGATCTAAAAAAGCGATTTCACCTAGCTCTTTTAGTTTGGCCGTAATCGGCCTTTGAAAATTGAAAAATTTTTTGCGAGATATCGCCTTGAGTCCTATGCCATTTTGTAGTGTTTTTTATTCCGGTTATCCTTTATTTTTCCGTTTCTTGATATCTTTAATAGTTTCGCCGTAATTGGCGATCGAAAATTGAAAAAAAGTGAAAATGAAAACCTTTTTTTGCGTTTTTCTCGGAAACTGTAAGACTTAGAGCAACGAACAAAAAATCATTTGATAGCGCTTAATTTTCTCTATTTTTTCGATTAAACCCGGAGCCGCTCCGGGTAACGGTTCCGGCTACAGAGGCGATCAAAGTTTTTCACTAAAAAAATTCATAAAAAAAAAACTAAAAGTCGTAGAGCATTGCGGTTTATTCGATTGAATTCTACGGCTCATTTTACATATTATATCGATTTTTCACAAGAATTAAAAATTAAAAATTTTTTGACTAAATTTAGGGTAGCCATTTGTCATAGTGGAAAATTTTATCCAACAAAAAAATTCATAACTCAAAAACTAAAAGTCGTAGAGCAATGCCGTTTGTTTTATTGAATTCAGCGGCTCATTTTCTGTATTATACGAACTTTTCATGAGATTTAAAAAATTTATTTTTTTTTGCTAAAATTTATACCTTCAGAAAATAAAAAAATAAAAAAAAATTTTAAATTCGTTTTATCATACTTTTTCGTATTTATATATGCCTTTACAACTCTCTAGAGTTGTTAAAAGTCCAAAAAAAGTCCATATGTTCGATTTTTTGATGTTTGATTTTTTCAATTTTCGTCGCAATTTTTGTCGATTTTGGGTACCCGGAACATTTGTTGAGCAATAGCTCCGGAACTATCAGAGATAACCCCATGAAGTTTATTTTCGTTGGAAAGTTCTTTGAATTATCTATTTTTTTCAAAAAAAATTATTGTTCTCCGACTAATAATTTTTGAGCAAATTGCAGATAAATGCAAAAATTGGTAATATTTTAAAAAATTCATAACTAAAAAACCATTGGGAATTTAGCAATTTTTTCGATGCCAATCGATTCCCCGGATCATTTTGCATAGGTATGGATCAAAACAGTCCCACTTTTTCGAATAGTTTAGTCGTAATTGGGAAAATAAAAAAAATTAAAAAAAAGTTAACACCCCCCCCCTACAAAATGGTCAATTTTAAAAGTGTCTCAGAATCGAATAAAACCGATTTTATCTTATAGATTTTGATGTGCTCTTTCCGATCTAAAAAAGCGATTTCACCTAGCTCTTTTAGTTTGGCCGTAATCGGCGTTTGAAAATTGAAAATTTTTTTGCGAGATATCGCCTTGAGTCCTATGCCATTTTGTAGAGTTTTTTATTCCGGTTATCCTACATTATTCCGTTTCTCGATATCTTTAATAGTTTCGCCGTAATTGGCGATCGAAAATTGAAAAAAAGTGAAAATGGAAACGTTTTTTTGCGTTTTTCTCGGAAACTGTAAGACTTAGAGCAACGAACAAAAAATCATTTGATAGCGCTTAATTTTCTCTATTTTTTCGATTAAACCCGGAGCCGCTCCGGGTAACGGTTCCGGCTACAGAGGCGATCAAAATTTTTCACTAAAAAAATTCATAAAAAAAAAACTAAAAGTCGTAGAGCATTGCGATTTGTTCGATTGAATTCTACGGCTCATTTTACATATCATATCGATTTTTCACAAGAATTAAAAATTTAAAATTTTTTGCCTAAATTTAGGGTAGCCATTTGTCATAGTGGAAAATTTTATCCAACAAAAAAATTCATAACTCAAAAACTAAAAGTCGTAGAGCAATGCGGTTTGTTCCATTGAATTCAGCGGATCATTTTCTGTATTATACGAACTTTTCATGAGATTTAAAAAATTTATTTTTTTTTGCTAAAATTTCCTGAGTAATACACATACCTTCAGAAAATAAAAAAATAAAAAAAATTTTTAAATTCGTTTTATCATACTTTTTCGTATTTATATATGCCTTTACAAATCTCTAGAGTTGTTAAAAGTCCAAAAAAAGTCCATATGTTCAATTTTTTGATGTTTGATTTTTTCAATTTTCGTCGCAATTTTTGTCGATTTTAGGTACCCGGAACATTTGTTGAGCAATAGCTCCGGAACTATCAGAGATAACCCCATGAAGTTTGTTATTGTTGGAAAGCTCTTTGAATTATCTATTTTTTTCAAAAAAAATTATTGTTCTCCGACTAATAGTTTTTGAGCAAATTGCAGATAAATGCAAAAATTGGTAAAATTTTAAAAAATTCAGAACTAAAAAACCATTGGAAATTTGGCAATTTTTTCGATGCCAATCGATTCCCCGGATCATTTTGCATAGGTGTGGATCAAAACAGTCCCACTTTTTCGAATAGTTTAGTCGTAATTGGGAAAATAAAAAAAAATTAAAAAAAAGTTAACACCCCCCCCCTACAAAATGGTCAATTTTAAAAGTGTCTCAGAATCGAATAAAACCGATTTTATCTTATAGATTTTGATGTGCTCTTTCCGATCTAAAAAAGCGATTTCACCTAGCTCTTTTAGTTTGGCCGTAATCGGCCTTTGAAAATTGAAAAATTTTTTGCGAGATATCGCCTTGAGTCCTATGCCATTTTGTAGTGTTTTTTATTCCGGTTATCCTTTATTTTTCCGTTTCTTGATATCTTTAATAGTTTCGCCGTAATTGGCGATCGAAAATTGAAAAAAAGTGAAAATGAAAACCTTTTTTTGCGTTTTTCTCGGAAACTGTAAGACTTAGAGCAACGAACAAAAAATCATTTGATAGCGCTTAATTTTCTCTATTTTTTCGATTAAACCCGGAGCCGCTCCGGGTAACGGTTCCGGCTACAGAGGCGATCAAAGTTTTTCACTAAAAAAATTCATAAAAAAAAAACTAAAAGTCGTAGAGCATTGCGGTTTATTCGATTGAATTCTACGGCTCATTTTACATATTATATCGATTTTTCACAAGAATTAAAAATTTAAAATTTTTTGACTAAATTTAGGGTAGCCATTTGTCATAGTGGAAAATTTTATCCAACAAAAAAATTCATAACTCAAAAACTAAAAGTCGTAGAGCAATGCCGTTTGTTTTATTGAATTCAGCGGCTCATTTTCTGTATTATACGAACTTTTCATGAGATTTAAAAAATTTATTTTTTTTTTGCTAAAATTTCCTGAGTAATACACATACCTTCAGAAAATAAAAAAATAAAAAAAATTTTTTAATTCGTTTTATCATACTTTTTCGTATTTATATATGCCTTTACAAATCTCTAGAGTTGTTAAAAGTCCAAAAAAAGTCCATATGTTCGATTTTTTGATGTTTGATTTTTTCAATTTTCGTCGCAATTTTTGTCGATTTTGGGTACCCGGAACATTTGTTGAGCAATAGCTCCGGAACTATCAGAGATAACCCCATGAAGTTTATTATCGTTGGAAAGCTCTTTGAATTATCTATTTTTTTCAAAAAAAATTATTGTTCTCCGACTAATAGTTTTTGAGCAAATTGCAGATAAATGCAAAAATTGGTAATATTTTAAAAAATTCATAACTAAAAAACCATTGGGAATTTAGCAATTTTTTCGATGCCAATCGATTCCCCGGATCATTTTGCATAGGTATGGATCAAAACAGTCCCACTTTTTCGAATAGTTTAGTCGTAATTGGGAAAATAAAAAAAATTAAAAAAAAGTTAACACCCCCCCCCTACAAAATGGTCAATTTTAAAAGTGTCTCAGAATCGAATAAAACCGATTTTATCTTATAGATTTTGATGTGCTCTTTCCGATCTAAAAAAGCGATTTCACCTAGCTCTTTTAGTTTGGCCGTAATCGGCGTTTGAAAATTGAAAATTTTTTTGCGAGATATCGCCTTGAGTCCTATGCCATTTTGTAGAGTTTTTTATTCCGGTTATCCTACATTATTCCGTTTCTCGATATCTTTAATAGTTTCGCCGTAATTGGCGATCGAAAATTGAAAAAAAGTGAAAATGGAAACGTTTTTTTGCGTTTTTCTCGGAAACTGTAAGACTTAGAGCAACGAACAAAAAATCATTTGATAGCGCTTAATTTTCTCTATTTTTTCGATTAAACCCGGAGCCGCTCCGGGTAACGGTTCCGGCTACAGAGGCGATCAAAATTTTTCACTAAAAAAATTCATAAAAAAAAAACTAAAAGTCGTAGAGCATTGCGATTTGTTCGATTGAATTCTACGGCTCATTTTACATATCATATCGATTTTTCACAAGAATTAAAAATTTAAAATTTTTTGCCTAAATTTAGGGTAGCCATTTGTCATAGTGGAAAATTTTATCCAACAAAAAAATTCATAACTCAAAAACTAAAAGTCGTAGAGCAATGCGGTTTGTTCCATTGAATTCAGCGGATCATTTTCTGTATTATACGAACTTTTCATGAGATTTAAAAAATTTATTTTTTTTTGCTAAAATTTCCTGAGTAATACACATACCTTCAGAAAATAAAAAAATAAAAAAATTTTTTAAATTCGTTTTATCATACTTTTTCGTATTTATATATGCCTTTACAAATCTCTAGAGTTGTTAAAAGTCCAAAAAAAGTCCATATGTTCAATTTTTTGATGTTTGATTTTTTCAATTTTCGTCGCAATTTTTGTCGATTTTAGGTACCCGGAACATTTGTTGAGCAATAGCTCCGGAACTATCAGAGATAACCCCATGAAGTTTATTATTGTTGGAAAGCTCTTTGAATTATCTATTTTTTTCAAAAAAAATTATTGTTCTCCGACTAATAGTTTTTGAGAAAATTGCAGATAAATGCAAAAATTGGTAAAATTTTAAAAAATTCATAACTAAAAAACCATTGGGAATTTGGCAATTTTTTCGATGCCAATCGATTCCCCGGATCATTTTGCATAGGTATGGATCAAAACAGTCCCACTTTTTCGAATAGTTTAGTCGTAATTAGAAAAATAAAAAAAATTAAAAAAAAGTTAACACCCCCCCCTACAAAATGGTCAATTTTAAAAGTGTCTCAGAATCGAATAAAACCGATTCGATCTTATAGATTTTGATGTGCTCTTTCCGATCTAAAAAAGCGTTTTCCCCTAGCTCTTTTAGTTTGGCCGTAATCGGCCTTTAAAAATTGAAAAATTTTTTGCGAGATATCGCTTTGAGTCCTATTCCATTTTGTAGAGTTTTTTATTCCGGTTATCCTCCATTTTTTCGTTTCTCGATATCTTTAATAGTTTTGCCGTAATTGACGATCGAAAATTGAAAAAAAGTGAAAATGGAAACCTTTTTTTGCGTTTTTCTCGGAAACTGTAAGACTTAGAGCAACGAACAAAAAATCATTTGATAGCGCTTAATTTTCTCTATTTTTTCGATTAAACCCGGAGCCGCTCCGAGTAACGGTTCCGGCTACAGAGGCGATCAAAGTTTTTCACTAAAAAAATTCATAAAAAAAAACTAAAAGTCGTAGAGCATTGCGGTTTATTCGATTGAATTCTACGGCTCATTTTACATATTATATCGATTTTTCACAAGAATTAAAAATTTAAAATTTTTTGACTAAATTTAGGGTAGCCATTTGTCATAGTGGAAAATTTTATCCAACAAAAAAATTCATAACTCAAAAACTAAAAGTCGTAGAGCAATGCGGTTTGTTCCATTGAATTCAGCGGCTCATTTTCTGTATTATACGAACTTTTCATGAGATTTAAAAAATTTATTTTTTTTTGCTAAAATTTCCTGAGTAATACACATTACCTTCAGAAAATAAAAACATTAAAAAAATTTTTTTAATTTGTTTTATCATACTTTTTCTTATTTATATATGCCTTTACAACTCTCTAGAGTTGTTAAAAGTCCAAAAAAAGTCCATATGTTCGATTTTTTGATGTTTGATTTTTTCAATTTTCGTCGCAATTTTTGCCGATTTTGGGTACCCGGAACATTTGTTGAGCAATAGCTCCGGAACTATCAGAGATAACCCCATGAAGTTTATTATCGTTGGAAAGCTCTTTGAATTATCTATTTTTTTCAAGAAAAATTATTGTTCTCCGACTAATAGTTTTTGAGCAAATTGCAGATAAATGCAAAAATTGGTAATATTTTAAAAAATTCATAACTAAAAAACCATTGGGAATTTGGCAATTTTTTCGATGCCAATCGATTTCCCGGATCATTTTGCATAGGTATGGATCAAAACAGTCCCACTTTTTCGAATAGTTTAGTCGTAATTGGGAAAATAAAAAAAATTAAAAAAAAGTTAACACCCCCCCCCTACAAAATGGTCAATTTTAAAAGTGTCTCAGAATCGAATAAAACCGATTTTATCTTATAGATTTTGATGTGCTCTTTCCGATCTAAAAAAGCGATTTCACCTAGCTCTTTTAGTTTGGCCGTAATCGGCGTTTGAAAATTGAAAATTTTTTTGCGAGATATCGCCTTGAGTCCTATGCCATTTTGTAGAGTTTTTTATTCCGGTTATCCTACATTATTCCGTTTCTCGATATCTTTAATAGTTTCGCCGTAATTGGCGATCGAAAATTGAAAAAAAGTGAAAATGGAAACGTTTTTTTGCGTTTTTCTCGGAAACTGTAAGACTTAGAGCAACGAACAAAAAATCATTTGATAGCGCTTAATTTTCTCTATTTTTTCGATTAAACCCGGAGCCGCTCCGAGTAACGGTACCGGCTACAGAGGCGATCAAAGCTTTTCACTAAAAAGATTTATAAAAAAAAAACTAAAAGTCGTAGAGCAATGCCGTTTGTTTTATTGAATTCAGCGGCTCATTTTCTGTATTATACGAACTTTTCATGAGATTTAAAAAATTTATTTTTTTTTGCTAAAATTTCCTAAGTAATACACATACCTTCAGAAAATAAAAAAATAAAAAAATTTTTTAAATTCGTTTTATCATACTTTTTCGTATTTATATATGCCTTTACAAATCTCTAGAGTTGTTAAAAGTCCAAAAAAAGTCCATATGTTCGATTTTTTGATGTTTGATTTTTTCAATTTTCGTCGCAATTTTTGTCGATTTTGGGTACCCGGAACATTTGTTGAGCAATAGCTCCGGAACTATCAGAGATAACCCCATGAAGTTTATTATCGTTGGAAAGCTCTTTAAATTATCTATTTTTTTCAAAAAAAATTATTGTTCTCCGACTAATAGTTTTTGAGCAAATTGCAGATAAATGCAAAAATTGGTAAAATTTTAAAAAATTCAGAACTAAAAAACCATTGGGAATTTGGCAATTTTTTCGATGCCAATCGATTCCCCGGATCATTTTGCATAGGTGTGGATCAAAACAGTCCCACTTTTTCGAATAGTTTAGTCGTAATTGGGAAAATAAAAAAAATTAAAAAAAAGTTAACACCCCCCCCCTACAAAATGGTCAATTTTAAAAGTGTCTCAGAATCGAATAAAACCGATTTTATCTTATAGATTTTGATGTGCTCTTTCCGATCTAAAAAAGCGATTTCACCTAGCTCTTTTAGTTTGGCCGTAATCGGCCTTTGAAAATTGAAAAATTTTTTGCGAGATATCGCCTTGAGTCCTATGCCATTTTGTAGTGTTTTTTATTCCGGTTATCCTTTATTTTTCCGTTTCTTGATATCTTTAATAGTTTCGCCGTAATTGGCGATCGAAAATTGAAAAAAAGTGAAAATGGAAACATTTTTTTGCGTTTTTCTCGGAAACTGTAAGACTTAGAGCAACGAACAAAAAATCATTTGATAGCGCTTAATTTTCTCTATTTTTTCGATTAAACCCGGAGCCGCTCCGGGTAACGGTTCCGGCTACAGAGGCGATCAAAGTTTTTCTCTAAAAAAATTCATAAAAAAAAAACTAAAAGTCGTAGAGCATTGCGGTTTGTTCGATTGAATTCTACGGCTCATTTTACATATTATATCGATTTTTCACAAGAATTAAAAATTTAAAATTTTTTGCCTAAATTTAGGGTAGCCATTTGTCATAGTGGAAAATTTTATCCAACAAAAAAATTCATAACTCAAAAACTAAAAGTCGTAGAGCAATGCGGTTTGTTCCATTGAATTCAGCGGCTCATTTTCTGTATTATACGAACTTTTCATGAGATTTAAAAAATTTATTTTTTTTTGCTAAAATTTCCTGAGTAATACACATACTTTCAGAAAATAAAAAAATAAAAAAAATTTTTTAATTTGTTTTATCATACTTTTTCGTATTTATATATGCCTTTACAACTCTCTAGAGTTGTTAAAAGTCCAAAAAAAGTCCATATGTTCGATTTTTTAATGTTTGATTTTTTCAATTTTCGTCGCAATTTTTGTCGATTTTGGGTACCCGGAACATTTGTTGAGCAATAGCTCCGGAACTATCAGAGATAACCCCATGAAGTTTATTATCGTTGGAAAGCTCTTTGAATTATCTATTTTTTTCAAGAAAAATTATTGTTCTCCGACTAATAGTTTTTGAGCAAATTGCAGATAAATGCAAAAATTGGTAATATTTTAAAAAATTCATAACTAAAAAACCATTGGGAATTTGGCAATTTTTTCGATGCCAATCGATTTCCCGGATCATTTTGCATAGGTATGGATCAAAACAGTCCCACTTTTTCGAATAGTTTAGTCGTAATTGGGAAAATAAAAAAAATTAAAAAAAAGTTAACACCCCCCCCTACAAAATGGTCAATTTTAAAAGTGTCTTAGAATCGAATAAAACCAATTTGATCTTATAGATTTTGATGTGCTCTTTCCGATCTAAAAAAGCGTTTTCTCCTAGCTCTTTTAGTTTGGCCGTAATCGGCGTTTGAAAATTGAAAATTTTTTTGCGAGATATCGCCTTGAGTCCTATGCCATTTTGTAGAGTTTTTATTCCGGTTATCCTACATTATTCCGTTTCTCGATATCTTTAATAGTTTCGCCGTAATTGGCGATCGAAAATTGAAAAAAAGTGAAAATGGAAACGTTTTTTTGCGTTTTTCTCGGAAACTGTAAGACTTAGAGCAACGAACAAAAAATCATTTGATAGCGCTTAATTTTCTCTATTTTTTCGATTAAACCCGGAGCCGCTCCGGGTAACGGTTCCGGCTACAGAGGCGATCAAAATTTTTCACTAAAAAAATTCATAAAAAAAAAACTAAAAGTCGTAGAGCATTGCGATTTGTTCGATTGAATTCTACGGCTCATTTTACATATTATATCGATTTTTCACAAGAATTAAAAATTTAAAATTTTTTGCCTAAATTTAGGGTAGCCATTTGTCATAGTGGAAAATTTTATCCAACAAAAAAATTCATAACTCAAAAACTAAAAGTCGTAGAGCAATGCGGTTTGTTCCATTGAATTCAGCGGATCATTTTCTGTATTATACGAACTTTTCATGAGATTTAAAAAATTTATTTTTTTTTGCTAAAATTTCCTGAGTAATACACATACCTTCAGAAAATAAAAAAATAAAAAAATTTTTTAAATTCGTTTTATCATACTTTTTCGTATTTATATATGCCTTTACAAATCTCTAGAGTTGTTAAAAGTCCAAAAAAAGTCCATATGTTCAATTTTTTGATGTTTGATTTTTTCAATTTTCGTCGCAATTTTTGTCGATTTTAGGTACCCGGAACATTTGTTGAGCAATAGCTCCGGAACTATCAGAGATAACCCCATGAAGTTTATTATTGTTGGAAAGCTCTTTGAATTATCTATTTTTTTCAAAAAAAATTATTGTTCTCCGACTAATAGTTTTTGAGCAAATTGCAGATAAATGCAAAAATTGGTAAAATTTTAAAAAATTCAGAATTAAAAAACCATTGGGAATTTGGCAATTTTTTCGATGCCAATCGATTCCCCGGATCATTTTGCATAGGTGTGGATCAAAACAGTCCCACTTTTTCGAATAGTTTAGTCGTAATTGGGAAAATAAAAAAAATTAAAAAAAAGTTAACACCCCCCCCCTACAAAATGGTCAATTTTAAAAGTGTCTCAGAATCGAATAAAACCGATTTTATCTTATAGATTTTGATGTGCTCTTTCCGATCTAAAAAAGCGATTTCACCTAGCTCTTTTAGTTTGGCCGTAATCGGCCTTTGAAAATTGAAAAATTTTTTGCGAGATATCGCCTTGAGTCCTATGCCATTTTGTAGTGTTTTTTATTCCGGTTATCCTTTATTTTTCCGTTTCTTGATATCTTTAATAGTTTCGCCGTAATTGGCGATCGAAAATTGAAAAAAAGTGAAAATGAAAACCTTTTTTTGCGTTTTTCTCGGAAACTGTAAGACTTAGAGCAACGAACAAAAAATCATTTGATAGCGCTTAATTTTCTCTATTTTTTCGATTAAACCCGGAGCCGCTCCGGGTAACGGTTCCGGCTACAGAGGCGATCAAAGTTTTTCACTAAAAAAATTCATAAAAAAAAAACTAAAAGTCGTAGAGCATTGCGGTTTATTCGATTGAATTCTACGGCTCATTTTACATATTATATCGATTTTTCACAAGAATTAAAAATTTAAAATTTTTTGACTAAATTTAGGGTAGCCATTTGTCATAGTGGAAAATTTTATCCAACAAAAAAATTCATAACTCAAAAACTAAAAGTCGTAGAGCAATGCGGTTTGTTCCATTGAATTCAGCGGCTCATTTTCTGTATTATACGAACTTTTCATGAGATTTAAAAAATTTATTTTTTTTTGCTAAAATTTCCTGAGTAATACACATACCTTCAGAAAATAAAAAAATAAAAAAATTTTTTAAATTCGTTTTATCATACTTTTTCGTATTTATATATGCCTTTACAAATCTCTAGAGTTGTTAAAAGTCCAAAAAAAGTCCATATGTTCGATTTTTTGATGTTTGATTTTTTCAATTTTCGTCGCAATTTTTGTCGATTTTGGGTACCCGGAACATTTGTTGAGCAATAGCTCCGGAACTATCAGAGATAACCCCATGAAGTTTATTATCGTTGGAAAGCTCTTTGAATTATCTATTTTTTTCAAAAAAAAATATTGTCCTCTGACTAATAGTTTTTGAGCAAATTGCAGATAAATGCAAAAATTGGTAATATTTTAAAAAATTCATAACTAAAAAACCATTGGGAATTTGGCAATTTTTTCGATGCCAATCGATTCCCCGGATCATTTTGCATAGGTGTGGATCAAAACAGTCCCACTTTTTCGAATAGTTTAGTCGTAATTAGAAAAATAAAAAAAATTAAAAAAAAGTTAACACCCCCCCCTACAAAATGGTCAATTTTAAAAGTGTCTCAGAATCGAATAAAACCGATTCGATCTTATAGATTTTGATGTGCTCTTTCCGATCTAAAAAAGCGTTTTCCCCTAGCTCTTTTAGTTTGGCCGTAATCGGCCTTTAAAAATTGAAAAATTTTTGCGAGATATCGCTTTGAGTCCTATTCCATTTTGTAGAGTTTTTTATTCCGGTTATCCTCCATTTTTTCGTTTCTCGATATCTTTAATAGTTTTGCCGTAATTGACGATCGAAAATTGAAAAAAAGTGAAAATGGAAACCTTTTTTTGCGTTTTTCTCGGAAACTGTAAGACTTAGAGCAACGAACAAAAAATCATTTGATAGCGCTTAATTTTCTCTATTTTTTCGATTAAACCCGGAGCCGCTCCGAGTAACGGTACCGGCTACAGAGGCGATCAAAGTTTTTCACTAAAAAGATTTATAAAAAAAAAACTAAAAGTCGTAGAGCAATGCGGTTTGTTCCATTGAATTCAGCGGCTCATTTTCTGTATTATACGAACTTTTCATGAGATTTAAAAAATTTATTTTTTTTTGCTAAAATTTCCTGAGTAATACACATACCTTCAGAAAATAAAAAAATAAAAAAATTTTTTAAATTCGTTTTATCATACTTTTTCGTATTTATATATGCCTTTACAAATCTCTAGAGTTGTTAAAAGTCCAAAAAAAGTCCATATGTTCAATTTTTTGATGTTTGATTTTTTCAATTTTCGTCGCAATTTTTGTCGATTTTAGGTACCCGGAACATTTGTTGAGCAATAGCTCCGGAACTATCAGAGATAACCCCATGAAGTTTATTATTGTTGGAAAGCTCTTTGAATTATCTATTTTTTTCAAAAAAAAATATTGTTCTCCGACTAATAGTTTTTGAGCAAATTGCAGATAAATGCAAAAATTGGTAAAATTTTAAAAAATTCATAACTAAAAAACCATTGGGAATTTGGCAATTTTTTCGATGCCAATCGATTCCCCGGATCATTTTGCATAGGTATGGATCAAAACAGTCCCACTTTTTCGAATAGTTTAGTCGTAATTAGAAAAATAAAAAAAATTAAAAAAAAGTTAACACCCCCCCCTACAAAATGGTCAATTTTAAAAGTGTCTCAGAATCGAATAAAACCGATTCGATCTTATAGATTTTGATGTGCTCTTTCCGATCTAAAAAAGCGTTTTCCCCTAGCTCTTTTAGTTTGGCCGTAATCGGCCTTTAAAAATTGAAAAATTTTTGCGAGATATCGCTTTGAGTCCTATTCCATTTTGTAGAGTTTTTTATTCCGGTTATCCTCCATTTTTTCGTTTCTCGATATCTTTAATAGTTTTGCCGTAATTGACGATCGAAAATTGAAAAAAAGTGAAAATGGAAACCTTTTTTTGCGTTTTTCTCGGAAACTGTAAGACTTAGAGCAACGAACAAAAAATCATTTGATAGCGCTTAATTTTCTCTATTTTTTCGATTAAACCCGGAGCCGCTCCGAGTAACGGTACCGGCTACAGAGGCGATCAAAGTTTTTCACTAAAAAGATTTATAAAAAAAAAACTAAAAGTCGTAGAGCAATGCCGTTTGTTTTATTGAATTCAGCGGCTCATTTTCTGTATTATACGAACTTTTCATGAGATTTAAAAAATTTATTTTTTTTTTGCTAAAATTTCCTGAGTAATACACATACATACCTTCAGAAAATAAAAAAATAAAAAAATTTTTTAAATTCGTTTTATCATACTTTTTCGTATTTATATATGCCTTTACAAATCTCTAGAGTTGTTAAAAGTCCAAAAAAAGTCCATATGTTCGATTTTTTGATGTTTGATTTTTTCAATTTTCGTCGCAATTTTTGTCGATTTTGGGTACCCGGAACATTTGTTGAGCAATAGCTCCGGAACTATCAGAGATAACCCCATGAAGTTTATTATCGTTGGAAAGCTCTTTGAATTATCTATTTTTTTCAAAAAAAATTATTGTTCTCCGACTAATAGTTTTTGAGCAAATTGCAGATAAATGCAAAAATTGGTAATATTTTAAAAAATTCATAACTAAAAAACCATTGGGAATTTGGCAATTTTTTCGATGCCAATCGATTCCCCGGATCATTTTGCATAGGTATGGATCAAAACAGTCCCACTTTTTCGAATAGTTTAGTCGTAATTGGGAAAATAAAAAAAATTAAAAAAAAGTTAACACCCCCCCCTACAAAATGGTCAATTTTAAAAGTGTCTTAGAATCGAATAAAACCAATTCGATCTTATAGATTTTGATGTGCTCTTTCCGATCTAAAAAAGCGTTTTCTCCTAGCTCTTTTAGTTTGGCCGTAATCGGCGTTTGAAAATTGAAAATTTTTTTGCGAGATATCGCCTTGAGTCCTATGCCATTTTGTAGAGTTTTTTATTCCGGTTATCCTACATTATTCCGTTTCTCGATATCTTTAATAGTTTCGCCGTAATTGGCGATCGAAAATTGAAAAAAAGTGAAAATGGAAACGTTTTTTTGCGTTTTTCTCGGAAACTGTAAGACTTAGAGCAACGAACAAAAAATCATTTGATAGCGCTTAATTTTCTCTATTTTTTCGATTAAACCCGGAGCCGCTCCGAGTAACGGTACCGGCTACAGAGGCGATCAAAGTTTTTCACTAAAAAGATTTATAAAAAAAAAACTAAAAGTCGTAGAGCAATGCCGTTTGTTTTATTGAATTCAGCGGCTCATTTTCTGTATTATACGAACTTTTCATGAGATTTAAAAAATTTATTTTTTTTTGCTAAAATTTCCTGAGTAATACACATACCTTCAGAAAATAAAAAAATAAAAAAATTTTTTAAATTCGTTTTATCATACTTTTTCGTATTTATATATGCCTTTACAACTCTCTAGAGTTGTTAAAAGTCCAAAAAAAGTCCATATGTTCGATTTTTTAATGTTTGATTTTTTCAATTTTCGTCGCAATTTTTGTCGATTTTGGGTACCCGGAACATTTGTTGAGCAATAGCTCCGGAACTATCAGAGATAACCCCATGAAGTTTATTATCGTTGGAAAGCTCTTTGAATTATCTATTTTTTTCAAAAAAAATTATTGTTCTCCGACTAATAGTTTTTGAGCAAATTGCAGATAAATGCAAAAATTGGTAAAATTTTAAAAAATTCAGAACTAAAAAACCATTGGGAATTTGGCAATTTTTTCGATGCCAATCGATTCCCCGGATCATTTTGCATAGGTGTGGATCAAAACAGTCCCACTTTTTCGAATAGTTTAGTCGTAATGGGGAAAATAAAAAAAATTAAAAAAAAGTTAACACCCCCCCTACAAAATGGTCAATTTTAAAAGTGTCTCAGAATCGAATAAAACCGATTTTATCTTATAGATTTTGATGTGCTCTTTCCGATCTAAAAAAGCGTTTTCTCCTAGCTCTTTTAGTTTGGCCGTAATCGGCCTTTGAAAATTGAAAATTTTTTGCGAGATATCGCTTTGAGTCCTATGCCATTTTGTAGAGTTTTTTATTCCGGTTATCCTCCATTTTTCCGTTTCTCGATATCTTTAATAGTTTTGCCGTAATTGGCGATCGAAAATTGAAAAAAAGTGAAAATGGAAACCTTTTTTTGCGTTTTTCTCGGAAACTGTAAGACTTAGAGCAACGAACAAAAAATCATTTGATAGCGCTTAATTTTCTCTATTTTTTCGATTAAACCCGGAGCCGCTCCGGGTAACGGTTCCGGCTACAGAGGCGATCAAAGTTTTTCACTAAAAAAATTCATAAAAAAAAAACTAAAAGTCGTAGAGCATTGCGGTTTATTCGATTGAATTCTACGGCTCATTTTACATATTATATCGATTTTTCACAAGAATTAAAAATTTAAAATTTTTTGACTAAATTTAGGGTAGCCATTTGTCATAGTGGAAAATTTTATCCAACAAAAAAATTCATAACTCAAAAACTAAAAGTCGTAGAGCAATGCGGTTTGTTCCATTGAATTCAGCGGCTCATTTTCTGTATTATACGAACTTTTCATGAGATTTAAAAAATTTATTTTTTTTTGCTAAAATTTCCTGAGTAATACACATACCTTCAGAAAATAAAAAAATAAAAAAATTTTTTAAATTCGTTTTATCATACTTTTTCGTATTTATATATGCCTTTACAACTCTCTAGAGTTGTTAAAAGTCCAAAAAAAGTCCATATGTTCGATTTTTTAATGTTTGATTTTTTCAATTTTCGTCGCAATTTTTGTCGATTTTGGGTACCCGGAACATTTGTTGAGCAATAGCTCCGGAACTATCAGAGATAACCCCATGAAGTTTATTATCGTTGGAAAGCTCTTTGAATTATCTATTTTTTTCAAAAAAAATTATTGTTCTCGATAACTCTAATAGTTTCGCCGTAATCGGTAGTCAAAAATTGAAAAAAAGTGAAAATGGAAACCTTTTTTTGCGTTTTTCTCGGAAACTGTAAGACTTAGAGCAACGAACAAAAAACTATCTGATAGCGTTTTCTCTATTTTTGCCGATATCTTCTGAACGATTTTTGCAGATTTGGATTCCGCTACGTTAGAAACACTACGTTACGTTAGAAAAACTTAATCATAAGAAAATTCTCGTGAAAAGTTGGTATAATACAGAAAATGAGCCGCTGAATTCAATGGAACAAACCGCATTGCTCTACGACTTTTAGTTTTCGAGTTATGAATTTTTTTGTTGAATAAAACTTTTCACAAAAAATTTTAAATTTTTAATTTTTGTGAAAAATTGATATAATATGTAAAATGAGCTGTAGAATTCAATGGAACAAACCGCAGTGCTCTACGACTTTTAGTTTTTTTTATGAATTTTATTAGTAAAAATCTTTGATCGCCTCTGTAGCCGGAACCGTTGCCCGGAGCGGCTCCGGGTTTAAACAAAAAAATAGAGAAAATTAAGCGCTATCAGATGATTTTTTGTTCGTTGCTCTAAGTCTTATAGTTTCTGAGAAAAACGCAAAAAAAGGTTTCCATTTTCGCTTTTTTTCAATTTTCAACCGCCAATTACAGCCAAACTATTTGAGTTATCAAAAAAACGAAAAAATCGAGAACAACCGGAATAAAAAGCTCTACAAAATAGCATAAGACTCAAGGCGATATCTCGCAAAAAAAATTTCAATTTTCAAACGCCGATTACGGCCAAACTAAAAGAGCTAGGAGAAAACGCTTTTTTAGATCGGAAAGAGCACATCAAAATCTATAAGATAGAATCGGTTTTATTTGATTTAGAGACACTTTAAAAATTTACCGATTTTAAGGGGGGGTGTTAACTTTTTTTTATTTTTTTTTTATTTTCTCATTTCTGGCTAAACTATTCTAAAAAGTGAAACTATTTTGTTTCATACCTATGCAAAATGATCCGGGGAATCGATTGGCATCAAGAAAATTGCCAAATTCCCAATAGTTTTTTAGTTATGAGTTTTTGAGCATATGATCTAATTTTTGCTTTTATTTGCATTTTCTCGAAAACTATTAGTCGGACAACAATATTTTTTTTTGCAAAAGATAGATAATTTAAAGACCGGCACTCAATAGTTTGACAATATTTTTTTGACAACCACCACCACGAAAATGTCATTTATAAGTGGCAAATTCAAACCGTGGGATTTTAAAGGAAAATTACAAAGTTTGACATGTAGTGATTTAGTGAGAATAATGATTTTTCGAAAATGTTGTTTTTGTGTGCCTTTACGGTGTGGTGCTGCTATGTTACTTGTCCTCCAAATGGCATGTTTGACGCCTTATACGATATACAATCCCACCGCAAAACTAATTTTCATCTCAATAGGAATCATGATCCTTTTGGCAACAGCTGCAGTGATATTTATGTGGGCTATTGTATGGGAAAAACCTAAATATCTTTATGCAACACTTGGATTATCACTGGGATCCATCATTTTTTATTTTGCCACAATAGATTACGACTATTCTTTTAAGACATCAACAACACCCACAACAAAGAAAGAAGGAACTGTTCATTTAATCCTCTTGATTAATAACACCACAGGAATATTAACATATTTTTATTTTATTTTTATGTTATACAATACATATGTTAAGTTACAACATAAAGCTAGAAAAAAACAACAATCTACTGTACTACCACAATAAACCATTTGTTAATGTGTCCGGTTTTGTCTTTTTACCACGGTCGGACTTTGCCTTGAGTTGCGTGAGTTAAAATCCATGTATTTTTCGGGTCTTTAACCATTGACATTTGTTTATGTCTACCGTGAGTTTTACAAAGGACATAAAGACGTTGCTCTCGCATCACAAAATAGCAGTCTTTACAACGTCTATGCAGCTTTCCTTTTACTTTGAAACCACAACACTGTGTTTGGTTGTAATTCACAGCGGCTAAAAGTTTGCTCGGTGATGTTGCAATCGACGGCGTAAATATGTGATAATTCTTGGAAGTTGCAACAACAACAAAGGGGCACTTTCTAATCACATTAATTACATTTCGAATGAGTGGAAACATTTTGTGAAAGATGAGGTTAGAAAACCGCTTAGGGATTTATCATTAGAAAAGTTACTAGGATTGGTGACAGACACTGCTGACTGTCACTGCTTGTCAATGTAACATAACCCAATTTTTTTATTGTTATTTTTTTTAACGATGTTTATTTACGATATGCCGTTTCTCGAACGTAAAAAACTCTGTAGTATTTTGGATCGGAATAATTGCTTTGAGGAATTAGCTGCGGTTCATATGCAATTTGATTCTGAGACGGTCCAAGTGAGTAAATTCGTATTTACTCTAAAGATACCTAATTAGCTTTACCTAATCCATTTTCAGAAAATTAGTCGCGAATTTTTCAGAGGCATTTCCCCAACTGAAAAACTCCTCGACTTATGGAGTCATCACAACCATACCGTTTTTGAATTGTTTATTCTCTTGTATCGAATGAAACATTATCAAGCCATGACAATCCTTAAACCACTTGTCGATTCAAAATATCATCATTTGATTAAACAAAGTACTTGTCTTCCTGAATTAATGGCCGATTTAAAATTAGAACAAGAGCCAATAACAAGTGAAAAAATACTAAACGCTCCAAGTTGTGAAAACAATGAAACAAAGCCCCAAAAACCAAACGGAATCTCGCTTATTTCTTGTGTGACGGAATCTGTGGGAGCTGTTCCTCAAATTCCCTATGATGATTTAAGACAGTCAACAAATGATTGGAACACTGGATCGATTCTGGGTCGTGGAGGCTTTGGGACGGTATTTAAGGGTGTTTGGAAGTGCACTCAAGTTGCTATTAAAAGAATTGAGAAAAAAGCGGATGACAATTCGGATCAAATTTTTCAATCCTATACAGAATTACATTGTTTGAATGCATACAGACACGATAACATTTTGCCACTTTACGGGTACGTATAAACCAATTCAAATTAGACATGAAATATTTATTATTTTTATTCAGGTATAGCATTGACGGACCTCAGCATTGTTTGGTATACCAATACATGTCCGGGGGTTCCCTCGAGCACCGTCTCCACATTCGTGATGCGTCACGTGTCCTTTCATGGCCAACTCGTCTCACAATCGCAATTGGAACCGCTCGAGGTCTTCAATTTCTACACACAATTCGTGACAAACCGCTTATTCATGGCGACATCAAGTCTGCCAACATTCTTCTCGACCTAAACGAAATCCCTAGAATTGGGGATTTTGGTTTAGCTCGTGAAGGGCCACCACAAACCGATTATGTTAAAGTGAGTCGTATTCATGGAACGAGGCCGTATCTTCCTGACGAATTTATGAAATATAAAAAATTTTCGACCAAAGTTGATACTTACAGTTTTGGAGTTGTTTTATTCGAATTGGCGACAGCTGGAGCTGCTTATTCAAATAAAAGGGTGAACAAGTTTTTGAGAGATCATGTCGTGTTTTGGGAAGGTGATGTGTTACAATTGAAAGATTCAAGGGCTGAAGGAGGAGAAGATTTTTTTAAGGGATTAGTGGAAGTTGGAAAAGGGTGTGTGAGGACGGGGGCAAAGGACCGACCGGAAATGGTTACGGTTTTATTGCAATTAGAAGCTGTGATGAATCAATAAATTTTTACATACATTTTTTACAATTGTTTCATTTCTCTAATCAACATTTTCCGTCAATTACTTTTATAATTTACGGCTATTGATAATCGCATTCTACACAAGGTTACAAGGTTATTCATTTCGACTAATTTTATCAGAAAAAAAGCAATGTGACAGTTGATCGGTTTTGTGGACACTACTACAATTCAAGGATTTCTTTATTGTATAATAATTAGTTTTCAAGTTTTCATTAACAAATAAGGTTTGTTAAATCTGCTGTTGGCTTTTAATTTTTGTCATTGCAGAAGAAAACATTTTGAGAGTCACTGGTCGACGACGCCTGGGACGTCTCGCTCTATCAAAGTGGGCAAGACGACGCCCTATTAACGTTACGACCACCACAGTTGTTTTTCCAAAAATATTATGTAGTCATCATAAATCAATTTACATGTAACAAAAAAAATATGGGAGTGCAAACCTTCCATCAAACAATGGATAATCGAATAAAATTGTAGAAATTTTAAGGTGAGTGAGTGTTTGGCAATAAAACAATTACGATTATCGATTTGTTTGTGTTTTTCAGGCTTCCAAGATCACGCGCGCGATTTACAACAAACAGTATTACAAAATTGATAGCAATACGAATAAATAAATTTTTTATAAGAATTTTGTTTAAAGAAAAATATTAAATAATTGTTAAATTTCCAATCAAAATAATGGACAAATGCATGTCACTAGAGTTAGATATTGGATCTTGGCAATATTGTTGTTTTTATATATAGCAGGCGTCTTATTTCTATCAGCGGTCACTCTACATGAACCCAAAAATTTAACACACGGAAAAGTAAGTAAAAATGATAATTATTGGTGTTATTTAATTGTTTTTAGCAAACGGACCGTAATCAGCCCTTTTCCCGTCTAAAAAACTATGAATATGGAATACCAGGACTTAGACCACCTCTTCGTGGTCGTTCCAAAATCCAATGGTGTTCCACAGAGCTGAAATACATCCATCCAGCTATACCACCCGTCGCCTTGGTATCATTTCCGGGAAGCGGAAATACATGGTTACGTTACTTACTTCAACAAGTTTCCGGTTTTTACACCGGTTCGGTTTACAAAGATTACGGTTTGTTGAAAAATGGTTTTCCCGCCGAAAATATCGCCAACGGTTCGGTTCTTGTCGTAAAAACACACGAATGGGGTTACAATGCTCGGAAAATCTTTTCGAAAGCGATTATATTGGTTCGTTCACCGGCAGCTGCGATCCAAGCCGAATTTAACCGACAAAGCGGTGGTCACATTGGATTTGCATCACCCGATAGATACAAACGGACTAAAGGAAAATGTATATTATTTATTGTATTGATAATTTTTTTAATAACTTATACTTTTATCAGATTGGCAACAATTCGTCAATGATAAGCTCGAAGCTTGGAAACAAACCAATCTCGACTGGTTATATAATTTTACAGGACCAACGCACGTAATTTTTTACGAGCAACTTGTCGATAATCTTGAACACACCCTCAAGACGATTATAAATTTTCTCGACATATCAACGGATGAAAATTTATTCAAATGTGCACTTGAACGAAAGGAAGGAATTTATAGGAGGAAACGTCGAGTGCTCAATTTCGATCCATATACGGACGAAATGAAACGAAAACTGGATAAAATACAAAAAAAAGTCTACGAGGCGATTTATAATTTTGCGACGCCGAGTTAACAACAACGTTGTTGCGACAATAAGGCCTTTTTAAAACGAAACGAGTGGCCAAATTTTTCTAGTATCTCTCTTATTCATGTAAACAGTGGCAATCAACACACGATTATAGGCCTAAAATAAAATTATACAAACACAATTTTGCGACTTATTTTCATTGCTCAAATTTGAATTTACATTAATAATAATAAAAGGTTGAGAATCGCTGAACTCGTAAAGTGATTTATCATTTTTCGACGTTGGTAATTCTGTTCCCACTATCATCAATAAATAATCAAGTTTGTAGTGGTAGAAAATTAGTTCGTTTATTTATTTTTCAAGTTTTTTCAATAAACAAAGGTAAGCCCCTTTATCCCGCCAATTTCCAGTAAATGATTATGTTTTTGTCGTACTTTTTACTCGATTTCATCCTCCTAACCTCTAAATGACACATGGCCATTTTGTTTCAGTTTTTTGAAAAGATGCAACAAGAGAACGCCGCCAACGGCCCCCAAAATGATTTAAATGTGGGGGCCGGAGATCAAGTCGAATGTGACAAATCGAAACTTATCGTTAATTACATCCCACAATTCGCAACTGAAGAGGATTTAGCTCTAATTTTCACTCCCATCGGACGAGTGGAAAGTATTAAAATAATGAGAGATTATAATACGGGCTATAGTTTCGGTTTCGGTTTTGTCAAGTATTTCAACGAAGAAGATGCCGCGAAAGCGATTCAAGTTATCAACGGAATGAATTACAAGTAATTGAAAATTTAAGATTAGAACTGTATTTATTACTGTTGCTATTGTCTTGTAGAAACAAACGCCTGAAAGTGTCATATTCGCGTCCTCCAGGTGCCGATATGAAAGCATCCAATTTATACATCACTAACTTACCCAAAGACGTGACTGAGGACGATGTTCACAGACTCTTTTCAAACTATGGAGAAATCATCCAAAAGTCCGTTTTAAAGGACAAAATTACCGGAATGCCACGTGGAGTTGCCTTTGTCCGGTATAATAATGATGATAATAATAATTATTAAAACTTTGTAAATAATAATTTGTTTTTCGTTTAGTTTTTCGCGAGGAGAAGAGGCCAAAGCTGCCATAGCCGACCTTGATGGCAAACTGCTTGAAAACGCAATGCTTCCGTTGAGTGTTCGCGTAGCAGAAGATCACGGCCGTCAAAAAGCTCAATATTTGGAAAATTGGAGTTTTTCAATGCACAACAGGGGTAAGAAACGGAGGTTTTGACTTAATTTTGGCATTTCGGGTGTTTAGGTTTTGTACCACCGTTTCGAGGAGGGACAATGAATCCCTTCAGGAAAATGCCACCACAGCCGCCTGATAATTTACAAAACCGTAATCGCTTCCAAAATTATAATTCGAATAATGTGAGAAATATGGGAGCAGGCGATAATTATCTACAAAATTCGTTTTTTTGTTAATTGCTTCATTTTTTCTTTTTTGTTTCTGACTGAGAATGGTTTTTGTGTTAATTGAAGAGTTGATTTTATTTTACAAAGTTTCTATATTTATTTTTATATTGATAGAAAAGCGTGCCAACTAATTGTATGTTGAACGCTAAATACAATAGACATTTATTTATTTATTATTATATATATTTATATAAAATAGGAAAAAATATGTACGCAATTGATGTGCCTAAGAAAAAACTTAACACCAGCTATGGTTTTTTTTTTCTTTTTGACACACAAAATGTGTTAATTTTTTTCTTAACCAACGATCTGAATAATTTATTGTAATTTATTTCTAGTTTCAAGTGAATAAAATTTTAATTGTTGTTTTCTATATTTTTTCCTTTTATTTAATAAATTACCTACTAGGTTTGGTGTTTCTTCATCTCTGCTTCTTTTGCCCTTTTCACTTGCATTTCTCTTTGTTGTTGTAGCACTTTTTTAAACACATCGTCTTCTTTTTCATTATCAACATCTAATAAAAGAATCAAATCAAATAATAAATTAATCAAACAAGTCCCTACTTTGTTGATATGGAGCCGCCTGTTCTTCACCCTCAGAGTCTTCACTACTGTCATTACCTGGATGTCTTAGAAAAACATCAGACAATTCGGCCCCAGCCGACAACGTAAAACATTGTTCATTATTTTTCGATTTTTCCAATTTTTGTGCTTCTGATTGTTGTTTTATTTTCAACCATTCGCTTCTATATTCACTAAAATAGATATAAATAAATAAATATTCCAGTAACTACAAAATATAGAAATAAAGTTATTACGTTTCGTATAAAATCCTAGCTTCGTCTATTAGTTTATATAAATCTTCAAGTCCTTGTCCTGTGGCAGCGCTTACTCCACAAACTTTTAAATTTCGGTAAAACTCATCCAATGTTAAAGCCATAGACCTCGTCAAATTGCTGATGTAGCTTTCGTCGTCAGCAGCTTCAAGTGCTTGTTGAAACGACTCAAAATCGGTCATCCAATCAACAGCATATGAATGATCAACGATATCAACTTTATTCATAACAACAATGAAAGGAAGACGCGTTTTATACAAAATCGAGCAAGCGTAAAGCATGTTTGACATAAACGTAACAGGAGAAGTACTTCGCACACAATCAACAACGTATAAAATGATTGTTGGTAAAGTTGAAGCCAAAGTTTCGGTAATAATCGAACCCGAAACCGACCAAGTAAACACCTCAATTTGACCAGGAGTATCCAAAATGCACAAATCATGATTCGACTTTTCAATAAAACCAATCACTTCAGAGAATTTCGTTGAAAATAAGTTCAAACTTGTGACGATAGCACCATTAGGGCCTAATTTGTACTGCTTCATAACCTCCTTGTAATTTACCGTATCTCTAATATCTGTAATTTAACATTAAATCCCAAGAAAACTTTGACGCCCGCGAATACTTGCCAATATTAGCGAAATAGGGTAAATTGAAACAAGCAGGGTCCAAATTCACAACGTACGGTTTTTTCGGAGAATTTGATAAGCGAGTAACAAGACAAGTTTTGCCAGAACCGGCCATTCCAAGCACTATTACACTCACGGGAGCTTTGCCCCCCGTTTCGGACATTTTTCATAAAATAAAGTGGAAAAAAAGTTTGGTTAGCTTCATGACATTTGACAGTTGGAACAGAAGCTGTGTATTTAGGTTCAAACAATCTTTGCAAATTTGTGCCTCAAGACAGAAAATTTTTGATTGTATATAATAACTTTTAAATCAATTCATGTAATCGCTTTTGCACTAACTGGATTTAAAAAACCCATAATTTAATTTTTACAAATTCTCCAGTGGCGTACTTTCTGGGGTTCTTTTTTTGAAAATTACATTTAAATCACAAAAATGTTCACTTCCGTTTCGGAATGATGGCATTGACCTATGATACTAATACTTTCATGTAATAATAAGCAATGCAATTATCTGTTTGGCCTTGATTTATGTTTACATCACTGATCTGTAAATGTGTCTCTATCCAACTCCAATCCAAAGTGCTCACGCAGATAAGTTAAAATTTCAAGTTTAGATAATAATTATTATTATCTCAAACACCTGTTTGAAACATTTAATCGAAATTACTTCTAGTCGTGACCATGGAGCTCTTACTCAATTTTTGTTATTACGTAACACTTTTTCTAATTCCGATCTCACTCTACGTTCTTGTATTCCAACATCGGACAAAAAATCGTTTTTACACAAACCGAGGTATTTATTTCTTTCCATAATTAATTATGTATTTACTTGATTAATTTTAGATTGGTTTTATATAATTAAATTCCTAATCGCAAAATCGGCCGTCAAAAAACATCAAAACAAATTCAAAACAAAAATTAACATAACCGAAAGTCCAATAGAAATTCGGACGGAAAATGTAAAACATTAAACTAATCTATTAGATAAGTTAGTATCAATTAATATAATTTTTTTTACAGTACTGTGATAATTATTTTATATATGGAGCAGATCAAAAAGGCAATAGTCTATCGTTACGTTTTATAATTGGGTCAGGTCTAGTAGGCGAGGTTTTTCTTTGTTTACGGCTTTCAACAGGCGCCATCTATACATTTCCTGGTAAACAATAATATTAACATATCTAACTGTAATTCTATTAATAAATAGGTGAAAAAAAGACAAAACAGTATAATCTATCAGATTGGCATTGGAAAACAAAAGACCTCCATTTGGAAATTCTGGAACCATTCAAACGTCACCGAGTGACATTTAATGGATTATTGAGCAACGCCACCAACGATATTGAACATGTCAGATTCAATTTGACGTAAAAATCAAATAAAATTAATTGGTCATATGATTTAAATCATTTTTGTTGCAGTTGGATTGCAACAAATGCTCCCCGTTTTCATCCCCAAGACGCCGCCACTGACTTACTCACCAATGCACTTGCACAGCACCCGTGGCGTGACGGTGATTGGCTATCACTGCTGTAAGAATAACCAATCAGATGCAATGTTATTGAATTTTTATTTTAAGAGGGGATGAATGCGGGTACGAACAATTCGGTGCTTTACACGGATTTATCAGAGGCGACTCGTTTAAAGATGACTTTTTTGTAAATTTACCGTCATGTCGGACAAGGTTTTGGGGTACTGCGGAAAAATTGGCCGTGTCAAAATGCCTTCATTTATTTGTTGCCGGCCATGATGGTACTTTGATTAGTATTTGGGTAAAATCATTGAAACATGGTTGCCATGGGTAAATTCCAAATTTTTATCTCCAGATTTTAGATAATTTAATTTTAGACTACAATATGGTAATGTCGTGATGACTAACGGTACCATTCAACCAATTACAGCAAGCGATATCAGATTTGATTGTTTGGGACAAAATAGCCAACTTCCCGAAACTTTTCTTATACATATTTACGGTAAATAGTAATAAGTTCACATTGTATGAAAAATATATATATTTTTTTTGTAGCATTGAAACAAACTTTCAGAATAGTTTTCCATACAAACACGATTAAAACAATTGTAGACGGGCATGACCTGTCAAATATTCCCGCCGATTGCGATTTAAATACCCAACAAGGTAAATCATTGGTTGAATTATGGCAAGGCGTAAAAAACACATCACGTGACAAACCACTCAAACCACTTTTAATCGAAAATAAAAGCAAAACATTACCAACGTGTTACGTGATCTCACTCGACGACGAATCAGCAAAAATTGTGAATTTGAGCGGAGGTAAAGGTTGTTCATTGGCAATGCTCACATGTTTGAAATCAGATGACGTAATAAAATTTTAAAAAATATGACAGAACCAAACACAATCGTTGCATTTCTAGTTTATTGTTCCTAATGGATTTATTATAACAGTTAATGCTTTCAATAAACAATTAGAAATGAATTTTAATATGAAGAAGGCAGTGTCTATCCTTGATGACATTTGTTGTGGGCGGAGCTTAGGCGATTTGGAGCACGCTTGTGCCCAGTAAGTTTGTACATATTTTAATATTTTTTTTCTCTCACTTATTTCTACTTTCCAGAACAATTAAAACCTTTGAAAGTGAAAAAATAATCCCCGAAGTTGCTTCGGTAATTTTGCAGGCTTTCCGTAATCTCAAGCCCCGCCCCACTGATCGATTTGCTGTCCGTTCGTCGGCAATTGGTGAAGATTCAGAGGATTTATCGGCAGCTGGTCAAAACTCCACCTTTTTGGGATGCTCCACCTTCGCCTCCATCCTTCAGTCAGTCTCCGCCTGTTGGGCGTCACTCTACACCAATCAAAGCGTGCGTTACCGCCATAAACACGGCATAGCTATCCCATCACAAATGGCCGTTGTTGTGCAAAAAATGGTACAAGCAGATTGTGCCGGTGTGTTATTCACTTGCCATCCCTCAACTGGAAACCCCGCCCATATTGTAATAACGGCCAATCATGGCTTGGGTGAAAGTGTGGTTTCGGGGCGGAGCGAACCGGATACAATCATACTTGAACGCACGTTCGATAATGACGTCACTATTCAATCGAAAACTTTAGGTTTGAAGAATAAAATTGTTAAAATGACGACGGATGGAGAGGGCGTGGTCGAATGTGATGGACTGCAAGGTTTTAGTCTGACAGATAATCAGGCGTTAGTTTTGGGGCGAGTGGGAGTGGCATTAGAAGAGAAAATGGGAGGAGCGAGAGATATCGAGTGGGCTTTTTCTCAAGGAAGGTTGTATTTACTTCAAGCTCGACCAATCACAACGCTGAATTTGTGGACCGATTACGAATTGTTACACGAATTTGACGTTGCCACATTGAGCGATGATGTTGTTTACACTGTTGCCAATACTGGAGAGATTTTGCCAGGAGCAATTTCCACTTTAACATTATCGACAGTTGTAAAGGCTATCGATAAGAGTATACAAATATCGGTTGAAGGTCACAGTAATGAATACTCTCTCAAATGTTTAGGGACGTTTCAAGGCCATCTTTTCGTCGATGTTATCACCGGGATACATCGACGTGTCAAAAATAAAATTGAACTGATATCAAAAATTGTCGATTTAGCAATTTTTGGACACCCAATCATCAATGAGAAAATTCATTACTTATCATTAAATCGATTCGGACCCATTGGAAGCTTGGAGCAATTTAAAGAATTGTACACTATGATCAAATTGGCTTGGTGTAATGAAAAGAACGCAAAAATGAGCAAAACAATTAACGAAACGTATCAAGTGGGCATCGATACAACACGCGACACTCTTAAAGATATCTACAACAAAATTGACAAGTCTTTGAATAAAATGGCGGAAGTTTTGCTCCTCCATTGTTACACAACACGAACATCCGTCAGTTATCAAATATTTGCAATGACTGTTCTTGCCGAAAATGCCCAAGATTTCACCATTGACCATTACAATGATATTGCCATGTTGTTGGCATCGTGCGATGAAGTCATTTCTGCGGAAATCCCCAACACTCTTGCCAACATAACTAGAATTTTGAACGAAAATCACCAAAACATGAAATTTGCCGAAATTGATCCGAATTTGGGGCGAAAATGGTTAAAAGACAATTCACCCGAAGCTAGTAAAATCTTTGAGCAATTTATAAAAAATCACGGACATCGAGCTTTGCGAGAGGTGAATACAAAAACTATCTCAATAAAATTTTCTATAAAAATTTTTTAGTTTGATATCTTTAATGAAACATGGGGTACGAATCCGGTCGAAGTGATTAAAATGATACAAACAAATTGTCGAAGTAAAAGTCCGAAACAGGAAAAAACAATTAAACCAATCGATGAAGTCATCGCCGGTTTGGTTTCACCGACAAAAACTTCTACGCGAAAATTTCTCAAGTTTTTGATGAATAAAAGTCGACGTGCTGTCGGGCTTCGAGAGCAAACAAAGTCAGAAAGTATTCGATTTGTGGACAAACTGCGTCAAAGTTATAGAATTTTGGGCCAAAAAATGGCCTTTCAAGGTTTAATTCCTGAACCGGACTTAATTTTCCACTTGTCGCACTACGAAATCGGGCAAATTCTCGATAAAAGTGACCGAAATCCGATCATAATAACCAAGTATTTTTTTGTATTTTATATATTATAAATCACGCAACGTCAACAATTTTTTTCAGAGCACTCAGACGCCAGAAATTGTACCCAAAATGGGACCGATTGAAATTCCCCGAAATTTCCTATGGGATCCCCTTGCCCGAAACTCGAGATTTTATTCCTCGAAGCGGCTCTGGAACAGTCAAATGTGAGGGAACACCGGTTTGTTTCGGTATTATTCAAGCAAGAGCGTGCGTTATAACCGATTTGAAGGAAATTGACCAATTACATGAAGGTACTTGTGCGGTTTTTAATAAAAATGATTAACCAATCAAATGTTTTTTTTTAGGGGACGTCCTCATTACGTATTGTACAGATATTGGCTGGTCACCGTATTTCCCCATGTTGGGGGGAATCGTCACCGAATTGGGAGGTTTGGTATCGCATGGTATACTCAAAAATGGCCTACTTTTTCGGGTAAAAATTTTAAATTTGTTTTTTAGGAGCCGTGATTGCACGAGAATATGGACTACCCTGTATTGTGGGGGCCAAAGGGGCAACGAAAATGTTTAAAACGGGAGATTTGGTTATACTTTCAGGGGAAAACGGAACAGTTGAGTTAATAGTATAATTTTTTTTCTAAATAAAAATTATGTTTATGCAACACACGATACACTAATTTAAGTTGATAATACACTTGCTCCTAACCCTACTTTTCGTGCAATGCAACAACTCTTAAAAACAATGCTTAGGCGATGTGCTACCAATATACCCCCCATATTTGACCATTTTACCCCAAAATGTGTATTTACACTACCAAAATGTTCACATAACCTCACTGTTACCAAGTCACGATTTTTCCATATACGGCCTCCGAACCGGGCTAAACTCTACACCGACGGTGAAAATGCCTACGCCTACATCATTTTACCGAAAATTGTTAAATTCACCACGTGTTATAACGCCCCAAAACAAATAAAAACCTCTGAACAATTCGACGAATTTTTAAACCGGAACTGGAGAGACTCTTGTGCTAGTGATATTGTTGAGGCTTTTGAATGCATTAAAGACTATTGTGTAGTGAAAGATATCAATGTAGGAGATGTACGGTTTGATAAACTCGTAGATGGATTAATGGATCACTGTGAAAAATTAACTGATGAGGAACTCTTAAGACTTCTCACACTATTGACAGAGTACCCCCAATGTGAGTCTAGCACTACACATAACTACCACGACATATGGAGCTGTCTCGATGATATCTGTTGTTGGAAAATGAGCAATTGGAATTTTCAAAAACTCTTCACTTTTGCCGAAATCTGGTATCGATTGAATTTGGGGCGTCTGTCCGACTTTGTTTACGAAGTTATTGACAAAGCTGTTAAAAAATCGCACCGATTACCCAACGAGTTTCTGGTCTATATTTGCTTTTACTTAAATGTGGCGAGAAAAAAAGAGGTGCCATTTGATTTCGAACACACTTTAGCGGAAAGAATCGATGAATTTAATGTTGAAGAACTGACAATTGTGGCAATGGCATATTTCAAAACAAAAAGTAAAGTAAAACTTTTACCAATTCTGAATGCTATGATAAGAGCTATAAATGCGAATTGTGACAGTATTAACGAAATCAGTTTAACAGCAATGTTAAAGGTATAATTACAATTTTACACTTGTAAATATTTAAGAAATGTTTCAGACGATCCGTTTGAGCCAACATATTCAAACAGCCGACCAAATTCCTCCATTATTGGACAATTTAATGCCACAAATCCCACGTTTGTCAAAGTTGGCAATATTGCATATAGCTCTTTTGGGGACAAGTCTCCAAATCAAACACGAAAAATCCCTGACACGTTGCGCACAATCTATACTCGAGGATATTGAAAATGTCCGTTTAAAAGACCTTGAACGCATCCTTTTAGCCTGTTCCATGTTCAATATTGACACAAATCCGAGCATTTTTGATTTGGTTTCAAATGAATTAAAGAAAAGCAATCGACAGCAAGAATCAATTCAATACAATCGGAGTCTTGGCAGCACTATACACTACCTCACTTTTCGTCAAGTTTATCCGTTTGAATTAATAAACAAAGTCTTGGATACCGAATACATAAACGATGTCTACGGCAATTCATCGAGAAATTTTCCACGAGAATTATTTTCCCTCGATTGTAGCCTAGAAATCGAATGTCCAAACTATTCGGGAAATCGTCTAGATCCGGTTAAAAAAACCAAATCAGCCAAATGGTTAACCGATTATACACCAAGTCACACTCAGTTTAAACGCTTAACTTTAGCTGACAAATTCTATCTAGATGTCGCTGAACATGTCTCAATCGCGATAGGCCAAAACTGCGTACGTCACTATCACGTGTTACCCCATTTTAGCAAATCAGATATCGTTATTTGTCGCGATTTGAGTGATGGAAACTTTGTTGTACCAAAACTACTGGATCGATACGTCCTCGGGGACATTATGAGACCATTTGGTGATTTTGATTGGTTCGCATTTATTGTTATGACAACGAATTTGACAGTTAGAGGCCGAAATGAGCCTTTAGGAAGCATGGTTATGAAAGAGAGACAGTTGCGAAGAATTGGATTCAAACCGATTTTTGTAAGTTGGCAGTTCTACGAGAGATTTATAGCAAATTAAGATTTTAGGTTTATTGGAGCGAGTTTGGGGAGCTGGGAACAGAGAAGGAAAAAGTGAAGTTTATTAAAGCATTGCTGAACATCGATTAGTCTTCTTTTTTTCGTATTGTATTAAATTGTGAAATAAAATTAAAAATCCACAAAGATATTCTAATTTGCACTTACCGGAGTCGATACACGTTGTTTTCCCACAAAAACTTTTATTATTTCGAATTTTATTTTGCAAAAATTGGCCATCACAAAATTTAATTAGCCGCCATATTTTTAGTACCAACTTTACGTGTCAATAAATTACTAGAAGTAGCGGTTCCTAATTCAAGCTTTTTCTCACAAAACATTAAATAATAATTTACCACTTTCAGTGATGATTGACTCGTAACGAATTTAAAATTGTGCATTAAAAAGCGAAAATATGCCAACGTGCCGTTAGCCACGTGTAATGTCAATTTTTGAAAAACGCAGTGTGCGTTTTAAATCAGTTGTTAAATATAAACAAGTTTAGTTTTTTTATGTTTTTCTTTGAGAAATCTCTTCCAAAAAATAATGAATAAACTTTATAAACCCAAAGGTAAGTGATTACTTATGATTTTAGCGACGTCTACGTTCCCTTGTAGTAACATTTTCAGATAGTTTAACAAAAATATCGAAAAATGTCCGTCGGGAGATTCGCCCTCGTAGTCGCAGTGTCTATACCACAAGTTCGTACATTAGCGATGACCTGGGAACCCCCCGCGATCTCAAATACGAGAATCCATCGTCATGGTCGCCTTACGTACCCAAACCCATCGTGGTTAAAAACTATTACCCCGATGACTTGAACGTGTGAGTCTGAATCATGGGTGATTTAAAGGTAGTTATTTGGGTTGTAGAGCGAGACATGGGCGGATGATGGAGGCTACATGGGTGGCACTACCATCACACCGCATGGTGTTATCTCGTTGAGACTGCACGACCGGATTCGAGTCGATATTTCACTCGATCGAGCGATTCGAATTATTAATATGAAGAATTATATTGTTTTGGCATTAAATGCGAGCGGAAGTTCCTCTGCTTTGATTCATCCCAATGGAAGGGTACTGCAATATGGGTCAAGGGTCGAGATTTTAGCCCATGATGGACAAGGCAATAACAAGTAAGTGATTTTTTTCACACAAAAGAAAAAAATAAACAATGTGAAATAACATAGATATGCAAAAATGTGGTACAAAGGAGTGAGTTTTACGAGTGATCAATGTGCCCTCGTCTATTTGGTGGATTCTGCCGGAACACGCACGACCACTGATACGTTTACTGATTTAACTGGCGATATCACACTTGATGTTTTCTACAATCGGCCAAATTGTGGCCTAGATTTTGCCTGTGTTACGCCTGGCACTCATCTGGTGAATGAAGCTGTTAGTGTTCTTCAGTCAGCCAATTACTGGTTAACTGAAGACAGAACCGATAATTGGATCATCAACAATGTGCGAATCTCGCAAACGGCCGATGGTCTAGTTAGGGTGGGGCGTAATAGTAACAAGTTCTCGCTACGTACCTCCCCCACAAATGGGTCCGCCTCTGTCTCCTCCCCTTATCTCCATTGCACCGGTTCAATGGGTCAGACACGACATTTGTTTGTGAGGCGTGGAGAACGTCGTATGCACTACGATGGAACCACTTTTATCGTACGAAATGCTGGCCATTCAGCCGGATTCGACGAAAGACACCAGTTGAAAGTTTATTGAATTTTTTGTGGGGGTGCATGGGGGGCAAATCAAGTGTTTGAATTTTTTTTATACAAAAAGTGAAAGCAACGACCAAAAAAAGTGCAATTTTTCTTCAAATAGTGTTACACTGCATTTCGTAATGAATGATTTTTTTAAGATACATTTAGCCATAATTCATGTCGAAGTTTGGCAAATAAATGGTTTGATGGTCAACTGCTATTTTGTTTAAACTATTTATATCCAGTCTCTTCTCGCAAACTCTCCAACAACCAGCTCCAGCTTGGCCTTGTGCAGATCACTGCCCCCCTCCAAACTCTTGAGGAAATCCTCCACTGTCATCTCTTCCAACTCCTTGACACTTCCTTTTGGTGCAAAAATGGGATTCAACATAAACACAATGTGTCCGAATTGTGTATTCCTAGCCTCCAATTTTAACTCTTGTTGGAATGTTTCAATAGTAAACTCAATATCATCGCATTTTAGTTCGCGTTGGAGTACCGAAACAAAATTTTCGTAGTAGAGTTGAAGCAAATCGTCACAACTTGACTCCAAAACGTGATTTTCAACACTCGTAAAAAGAAAAAAAATCAAATCGCGGACCGGTGAAGCGTATCTGGGTCGTTGAAAATCGATAAATTTGACTTCATTTGTGGATTGTTTGAAAAGAATGTTGTTGACCCAGAAATCGTCATGGGTGAAGGTGGCAAAAGGTTCACGAGGAGGTGGTGCAGGTTCTAACATCTTCATAAGGATTTGACGTGCTTTCTGAACGTAAAGACTACAACCAGGCGTTTCTTCTATCAATTTTGCGAGCGTTTCAATGATTCGAACGTCCTTGTCTGGGATGGACGGTGCAAGATACTTTTGAATTTTCTCGTGGAAAATTTGCGGTTGCTTTAGCTTGAGGCCTAGTGATAAGGCGTGAAAATAGGCCAAATGTTTCACAATCACTTGTGATACTTGCAAATTGAATCCTTGAGTGCGTTCAACTGTAGCGAAATTTTCAAATTTGAGATTTTCAAGGAGGAGAATTGCGTCCGAATCAACTTTATTATCGGTACTATTGTTTAAATTAATGCGACTTGTGTAATATTTCGGAAAAAGATTTGCAATACCAGTGGTAGAGATTTCTTGATCTTGTTCAAATTTTTCCAAAGTTGGTACCACCTTCTTGTAAAAGGCTATTTCATTCTTAAATGACTCTGGCGTATTGAAAATTTTCTGGATTAATTCGTTGGGAGGCACAGTTTTGGCTACGGAATGAATGGTTTTGGTACCATTCGGTGATTTGATGATAAAATCGATTTGTAACATGAGACTTCCGTAATTTTCGCCCGCTGCTGTCAAACGCTGTACCTTGTAGTCAACCATGGATTCGGAAGGACCCAATGGAACGATTTCCTCGATTTTTTGTATGTTCATCGTGACACAAACACTTTGAGATTTACGAAAGACTAACGTTAACAAGTGCCAATGTTAGACTTTTATTTTTTATGACAATGCTTATCATAAAGATAAACAACGTGTTTATTTGTGAATTCATTGCTATTATTTATTAAGTTAAGTTTAAATTTGAAAATTACGCAGTTAAATTAAAACCGTATTATATTTAAACCATATGATAAGTACAAATGAATTTACCCGCAAGAAATTAAAACATTGTGCTGAATTAGTAAATGCAACAAGAAATCTCTTCGTATAAAACTTTGGCCAAATCGTAAAAATTTGGAAGCACAACACGAATCAGTCAGGCATTTCAATGGAAATAATGGGCAACACGGGCTTTAACAAATCGGCTTTTTTTACATTTGTTGGGTCACTCTTATCACTTTGCGTCTGTAATTCAACACCATTGGTGCGCCGTTCGCTGTGATAGGCAATATTGGCATATTCCTGAAGAAGGGGGCACGCCCCTAGAACGAAAGCACAAAAGTCTTTTCTCATACCGAACCACCCTACAATTATTTCAATTTCTCTCTAACAAAATAATTCAAAGTACTACTTACATCGGTTGCCCCCTTTGGCACTAAAAGACATCAAAATTAAAGTAATAAATGAGACAAACAGGGGACTAACAACTGCAGTGTACGACATACGAATCTCCCCATCCAATTTATTGGCTAATAATACCTTAAAAAAAAAAACAGTTAGTTATTCGCAAGCGAATAGCAACAAACTCACTTGAAATATTAATATCGGGATGACTAAAAAAGTGTAACCTAAAGCTGATTTAAAACTAGAACGTCTCTGTTGAGCGTTGACTTCTGGCGTCCGTAATAAAATCGCAGCAAAAATAATTGTGTACAACACTCCAACAAGTGATAAACACATAACGATCCATAATGGCACAAAAACAACTTCCCACGACCATTTAATAAAATCGTCTAAACGCAACGCCAAAAAAATAAATTGCAACACGTTTACGGCACAAAATAATTCGAGCTCAAACGATCGGTCGTGTTTTACCGCCCATATGCATACCGCTATACTAACAATTGATATGAAAATCAACGGTATAAATACCAGAATCCACAAATGTCTATTTGACTCTAATTTATCACAAACAAGCAATTCGAACATTAATAATATCAAATGTAACGCTAACGAAATCAACATCGATTTGTAATGTATATACGCTTCACAATCGAGACGAAAATGAGGATACCTCCACCAGACATAACTCCCAACTGTGGCCCCCAAAATCACTAAAACTTTCCATATCCAAATCGGCGCAAAAACGCACCAATAAGACCACGTCACGTAATCATCGAGACGTATAGCAAAAAGGGCCGTAAACGTTAACAGGCACGTGTGTACCACAAATTTACTAAAAGACAAAAAGTTTGGTTAGGTTTTGTTGCACAAGACGTAAAAATTCGATGTAGGTTAACTTTAAATATATTAAGGCTCAAAAGTTAGCTACCTGGGATTAAAATCTTGGAAAAGTGTCTGCAAATTCATTTTTTCATAGTTATTTACAAACTTTTTGTTTTGGATATCATTTTGACAAGTTGTGGGTTCGCGCTACTGCCAACTTTTGCTGTTCAAAGTAACCAGATTTAATTTTTCAAATTTTATAAAACAAAAAAAAATTCAAATGGGTTAATTAACGGTTTCACCACCTCCTTATTGTATTTGCTTAGAAATTTCAACAAAATAAAAATCTCCTGTTTCTCTATACTTAAATACGAAATTTCTCTCATAAGCTCATTGATTGTGAAAATTACTCGTAAAATGTCTGACCGAATTGCGCAAATTTTCTCACAAAAAACAGTGCTCATAACTGGCGCCACTTTTATCAGTAAATTAATTGTTGAAAAAATACTACGGTGCTGTCCTAATGTTGACAAAATACATATTTTGCTGGATTCAACATTAAAAAACCTAACTGATGACCCGGTAAGTTACATTGAATTCTCTTCGGCAACTTCAATTTTTTTCAGCTTTTCGAAACGCTTAAAATTCAGCAAGGGTTTGAAATTTTCAATAAAGTCGTTCCCATTGCAGCCGATATGTCCCACCCCGAGCTAAATTTAAATGTTTCCAAGCGTCATGAAATATGTAAAAATGTTCAGATTATTTTTCATTGTGCTTCAATTGATTCAGACTTAAAAAAGACAATCCTTACCAATGTCAGAGGCACCAAATTGTTGCTCGAACTGGCCAAACAGTGCAAAAAACTAGAAATTTTTAGTTACATCTCTACAATTTATTGCCAACTTGACGAAGAAATTGTGCACGAAAAAATATATCAAAGACCGGAAAATGCACAGAGAATTATCAGAATTTGCGAAATTCTCGACGACGATATGCTCATATTAATCAAACATAAGTAATTCGACCACTTCCGATACGCAATGTTTCTAATAAAAAATTTTCAGAATTTTGGGTAATTTTCCCAATTCTTATATTTTTAGCAAAGCACTGAGCGAAAATTTAATCACCGATGAAATAAACAACCTACCTATTATAATTTTTCGACCTTCAGTTGGTATGCTTGTCCCAAATTTTACCAAAGCTGGAATAATGATTAATTTACAGTGGTGCCAGTCTGGCGGGAACCATTGCCAGGTTATGGTGACGACAATATGGAACTTTTAATAGGTGCAGCAGGAAAAGGACTTATTAAGACTTTGTATTGTAAAAACGACGCAAATTTGGATTATATTCCTGGCGACATTCTTGCCAACACCCTCATGTTTAGTGTTTTTGATTTTATTACCAACAATGGGTAAATTATTACTTCTTTTCAGATAACAAACAACAAGTTTTTAATTTAATTACAGACAACGGCGGGTGTACAACGCCGTCTCCTCAAACAAACATAAAATTACTTTTAGTCAAGTTGTAAACATTGGTCAAAATATAATTGAAACAAGTGTACCATTAAATTTCGTTTGGTGGTACCCCGGGGTTTCCCTCACTCAATCAAAATTCAAACATTACATATGTCTTGGTTTGCTTCACCTAATTGACGTTATTTTGATTTTATTAAGGAAAAAACCAATGTGAGTAATTGTATTTTATGTATTCCATGTTTACTCTTTTTATCGATTCAATAGTTTAGTTGACATACAAAGACAAGCGTCCCAACAGTGCGAATTTTATGTTAACAGAAATTGGAATTTTAATAATTCTGATAGTTTGAAAGCAATTGAAAATAATTTAAATCCATGTGAACGCAAGACTTACAAAATGGACGTTTCCGGTATCAATTTTAGGGATTATTTCAAGAGTTGTATACATTTTATGAAAGAGACTAAAACAGATGATCAGATTTATAAGGCAAAAAAACAGATGAAAATGTAAGTTAAGTAACACTGAGCAAAAATCAATATTTGAAAATTTATTATTATTAAAATTTCTTTTTCAGAATGCAATGTTTGGATCAGTTGGTGAGAGTTGTTTTCTTTACGTTGGCAATATATTATACATTTATAATTTTTGGTTACTGAATAAAAAAATACAAAACTATTAAGGCTGGCTTTCACTCTCTGATCTTTCTGTGAGATGACGTTACGTTTACTTGTCCCATTTGGATCAAAATCACCAGCAAAGTATTAACAGTGGCGAAAATCTGCAAAATTGTATTCTTGTCAATTTCGAAAAAGTCCGCAGCTGTGAATTTAGGTAAATTAACGACCACCAAATTAGTAAATTCATATAATTCTTGTTTTTGAATGTTTTCCGTCACAGCCCAACGCAATTTGTACGTCAGGCTTACCAACTTGTAACTTTCTTGCACGACTTTGCTACACGTCAAAATCAAAGACACCGTCATACACTGTGTATAATAAAAACGGTAATATACTCAAAATTGATAATACAATAACTTACCAAAGTAATAGAAATTAGTGACATTTGTACGACAATAACTTCAAAACTTTCTTCGTTTGTTATCATAAAATATAAATATATCAAAAATTGAAGCAACGTCTGATAAATAATAAAAAACAAGGGCCAGCCATACAAGTCATTAAAAATATTGACAGTATCTTTTAAATGACATACGATATATGACATTTTTCGGCTCGTACTATCATAGAATCTCAACTTTTTGGTGACGTACGAATTCAAAATGGTATTTAATTTTTTGTATCGTGTAAGCAACATTCCCAAAGTAATTGTCAAAAAAAGACTATAGAAAAAATGTATATAATTCTCCATCCTTCTTATTCCGAACTTCTTTATCATTGTTATTCCTTCAATTCCGTACCAAACACATGCATTGTACACTCCCACAGCAAAAAAAATCACATGACTGATTAGAAAAATCGTAAATGGATAATCTCGACGATTGTCATATGTTTGTGTCAATTTATAACTCATATTAAATTTCTCCCAAAACATTTTCCACTGTTTCCTTTTCCAGAAAGTAATAATAATAGTGACGTAGAAATTCAAACAAACGAAAATGACATCGTTGGTGTACAAAAAAACGTTCTTCATGAAAAAGTAATCGTAGTTTCGTTCAATTGTTGAATAGATGGCGCCGGCGAAAAGTAGCGTGAAAATCAAAATCGTGTACACTTTTCCTAGCGTATTATTTTGCGGCATTATGGCCAAAACATTGCCAACTTTAAAAAATAGGTGTAATTGTGAAGTGGTCATTTTATACTGGCGTGTTATTTTAGGGATTGCATGATCGGCGCGGCGTTTGTTTACTCAAAAGATAAAGAATTTTATGTTTTGTGGCAAGGTTAGATACAGTCTAAATCAATTGATTTTACGATATAATACTTAAAGTAATTTTTATTTTAAAATTAAACTTTTCACCAAACTTGGCAACACCGAATAAACTATTTGCAGATGGCGCTTTAGTTGTCACGTAATTTTAATAAGGTTACGTTGCTGTTATCATGTCCAGAATGTGTATTGTTTGTGGGGCAAGTCAGGATGACGACGAGATACGAGCTGTTCATTCTTTTCCCCAAAATAAGCAACGGTATTGTTTTTTGACCAAAGTAGTGTATGGCAACATTGAATTGTTGGTAACTTTTAGGGCCCAACTTTGGCGCCAATCAATGAAAATCAAATACACAGGGGATTTAAAAGGTTATCGATTATGTAGTAAACATTTCACCCCTGATTCGTATAAATCTCCGGAAGCAACGCTTTTAAACCACAACGCGATCCCGACTTTATTTCCTTTAACGTCCAATATGGACGATCCAGAAATTGGTAAATTACAGAAAACTGAAATGATTATCCCAAAATTTAACTTTTAGATCCTACTGAACAAATCATGCTCTTGGACATACTAGACGGTAAGTTTGACTTATCATCACGTTTCTGTCTCAAATTTAAATGATTAATTAGAATTTGAGCCAATTAAAGAAGAATTAATTGAATTTACGGGAGGTAGGTAACATCTAAAAATTACCTCCTCTATTAGCTACATAAATAAAATTTTAGAAACACAAACAGCAATTCCCAAATGCGATTTTTGCTTCGAATTCACTACAGATTCGTTTCAGCTAATGGATGAATCCGCAATTCAGTCATCAATTTGTAGAAACATTTTTGAATTCTTGTTTACTGATTTAGTAAGTTATCTCCCGCAATTTTTTTTTCTATCTCTGAATAACTCTCTAGGAACTTAACCCCAAGGAAACCCCACAAATTTGTACAAACTGTTACGCTTGCCTGTTTCAAGTGTATCTTTTTAAAAAATTTCTTTTGGACTCGGGATTGTGCTTACGAAAAATCACTTCAACCATCAGTATGGGAAAATCGTTGAAAAATGTGGTTTTTGCAACCCCTCAAGACCACGATTACCTTCCAAACGACACAAAACCTCCGTCCTATTTATGCGACACTTGTGGCGAATTTTTTATCACACTGTTCAATTTAAACCAACACACTTGCAAGCGTAAACCGTTATCGTTTGTTTGCCACATTTGTAATCACACAATTCGAAACATTTCGCCACAAGTTCATGTACGTCAAGTACACACCGCCAAACCGTACAAATGCCAAAAATGTGAGCGCAGTTTTGTCTATAAAGACTCGCTTGAAAGACATAAAGAAAGACACACAAAACCGAACGTAGTTTGTGAAATATGCGGCCAGATCGTACATAAATCAGGCCTTCAATGCCATAAAAGAAAACACGATACAGACAACTGGTTTAAATGCACTGTTTGTAAACGCAATGTTTCAATCAAATCGCGAGAAAAACATTTGAAATTTCACCAAAATGGTGGTTATAAATGCCTGACATGTGGAGCAGTGTTGCCAACTGTTGTAGCGTTTGCAGAACATACGAAAAATACCCACGAAAAAAGAGGATTTTATGAGTGTGCTTTTTGTGAAATGTTGTTCGAGACTGAGAGGGCTTTGAAAGAACATGTGACTGAACGGCACGAAATCGGCCAATGATTTTGGTTTTTCACAACTGGTCAAATTGTAATTAAAAAGTTGTGTCACTTTGAAATAATTTATTACATCAACCGTTTTCATTACGAGTTGTTTTTTTTTGCTTTTAAAGTACGCTTTACTGTACTAATTCCAGAGCCAACCCTGTGCTCTGTATTAAACATACAATAGAATGAATACAATTGTTTATCTTAAACCTTATTTTTGTACAATTTAAAAACTAATTATTATTTACAGCAATATCTTCATTTGTAAAACATCCACTTAACCTCAGATATATACGTTTTTTTTTCTCTTTTTTTCTTTTGCATGTACAGTACAATAATAATAATAATAATAATAATAGTATAATAAAATAAAAAGTAATACATCAAGGCCAGAGATCTAAGAACAGGGCTTTGGCCCTGTTTATTTCAGACAGTGCGAAACCCCGCGGCAGGATACCCGATTTGAAAACAATTTCTTTGTAAAAAAATCGAATTAAAATTCATCTTTAAAAAATGACTAGATTATCTAATCAGTTAAAAATCAATAATATGGAATGTGGTGTAGTCAAATCGGGCTCCAACAACAACACGGCGTCCAACCTAGTAACAATAAAATAAAAATCACCGTAAATTAAAAAAAATCACATGATAAAAGAGTTTGAAGAAACATTCATGCTGTCAACTCAATCACACCAAATGTTTTTTGAGGCCACTAGCTCGGTCTGCTTACAACGACCACTGGTTTGACCACGTATTGGGCGTTTACCAATGGAACAACTTTGCCGTTTATTTGCTGTTGGGTGATGAAATGTGTTGATACGAGAGGCGTCAGTTCGGTTATGCCTTTCGGAACGATGAGTTTTTGCAAAACTAAACCTTGAGGTACTGAATAACCGACAGGAAGTACCGACAAAGCTGTTGTCTGGACCGGTTGCTGACTCACCTATTGAATAAATCGAAAAATTCAAGTTTAAAAAAAATACTCTATGTACCTCTTTGATTGTTCCAACTTGAGTTGTTGCGATAGAAATTTGCGTTTTATTCGTCAAAAGCGGAATCTGTATTCTTTCGCCTCCTGCCCCATTTTGACTCGTACTACTAACCGTTTCGAGTTTAACAACCTCATCGGTTGTAACTGGAACAACTTCCGGTAAAATTTTGGAAAAATCCACATTATCATAATGCGAGGAAATATCCTTTTTTAACACAGCCAACTTTTGCTGAGCGGCAATTTTATCTCTTGCTAATCTTTCCATCTCGTGTTCTAATTCGCGTTCTTTGCGTTTCAACGACTGAATGCATCGCAACGCCGAATGTAAAATACTCAAATTGGAGGTTTTTTTTTCGTCTTGTGTTTGTGGCAGTTGCTTTTTCAACACATCGAAGCACTCTTTGAGATGTGCACGTCGATGTTTCTCCAATTTGTTGTGCACTTCTCTGGTGCCGGCACGAAACACCAATGGGGGCTGTTTTCGTTTCACTTCGGCGTTTGTCTCGTCGATGACAAGGGGGTTCATTATATCGAAACTGTTGTGAAGGATGCGTCGAGGAGGCTGCGGTGGTGGTGCTGCTGTTACGGTACTAGAAGACGACACTACTTGTTGCTGTTCAGCTTGGGGGGCTGCGGCCTTTTTGGCCGTTTCTTGCGTCAGAGTGAGTAAATTTGGCGATGTAATCAAAACTGTTGACAATTTATGGTGAACGGGGGGCGAAGTCTTTGAAGGCCCCGCCACCTGATGATGCTGTTGCTGCTCTTTCTGTTCTTGCATTTCCAAAAATTTTGCTGCTTCGATTAAGGTGTTCAAGCTCATTTTGACACTGGAAAAATGACATTTCGATACGACGAGTGTCACAAGGGGGAAATTTTGGGGCGCAAGACAAGAGCCCCCCGAACGTATAATACGTCAAGCAAACTAAATTGGTGGATACACGAGCTATTTTTGCAATTAATTTCACATTGACGTTTGAATTTTTGAAAATTGGCATTTTTAATACCAACTGTTCAGTGCCAAATTTAAATAATCGGGATTTGTTGTGCCTGCCGCACCTATTCGTGAAATGTCGGCTAGGTTCGTCGCGCACCGTCACTTGTTTTGGTTTACGCACGCTTGATGTTGCCTAGGCTGACCTAGACCAATACGCCCCTTATAGAAAAATCATCGAGAGAGCTGGCTGCTCCACGTGGCATGCGGTGCCGCAACGTTGCCACATCTCTCAGCGACCACTACATATCGACCGGTTTAAGTTTTTTATGAAATTTCAATAGCGCCGTAAATTTCCCCATATTTTCGGTAATGTGTTTTTTTTCCCTAATAAGACAGTTTATTGAGAAATGTCGATTTCTAACTGGGTGTGTACAAATATGGCAACATTGCACACCCATCAGCAACGTGTCCGTTCGTTCAATCCGACCGAATAATCAAAAAGCGTAGGCTTTGCAAATGGGGGCTCACTAAATTTAAGGGTAAACAAAGGCGTTCAGGTCGGAGGGGGGCTTCGACCAATGGCAGCGACGCACATGCTAACGTCACGAGGTGTCCCGGCCAATGCACCCAAGTCGGGCAGGGCAGGGCAGCCCCAAAATGCAGCCCCCTTACCTGCAGCCGGTGTGTGAAGTCCAGGGCACTCGTTGTAGTACGAAACGACCGACGACACTCTCGCACACTACAACAAGAACCACCACATCACGTGCGTGTTTGGCTGTATCGACCAATGGGAGTGCGCGTGATTCGATTGTTCCCTGGCCGCCGACGATTGGGGCGGTGGTGGAACACAAGCAAGGGGGCTGCTGTGCTGCACCAGCCCTTGCAGACGACACCTGGAGCCTTGTGGTGGAGGACACGACCTTGCCTACGTGACCGAAACGAAGGGAAGAAAGAAGGTATCTGCTGCAGGAGGTGGGGATGGAGGCCGCGTGCCCACAGCTTGTGTGGTGCGCAAATTCGATGCGCGATTGGGGGTTAGAGTACGTGAAAGGTGGGCTCTGTTGCCACATTTAACACAATTTCTTACAACTATCACTCGAAACACACTAATTTTACACAACACCACGAAACAACACTAAAAACCGCACTAAATAATTTACACAATAATCATATTGTGCCGTGATATTGTTGTTGTTGTTGTTGCCGGTTCGAACTGGCACCGTCGCAAGTGACTAATTATGACCTGTTTTTAATAATCACGTGGCCCCATTATTAAGAATCATCAGAACATGTCAGAATAGGGACTATTTTCGCAATAAAAACAAATTCGTCACAAATTAATTACACTAACCTGTATTTAATTTAGGTTGGTACCACTACATCAACTCATCAATCACATCAGTGAAAAAAAATCGCAATTTAATCGAAAAAAAAAGGTGAAAATAATGTCGAGACCATCCGGCTACGACTCACACAGCGAAGGCCCAGGTTTTGTTGGCATTCGCTTTTGCCAAGAATGGTAAAATCATCTCTAATTTTTAAACCTAACCTCACTCACTCATTACCAACTTGTAGCAACAACATGTTGTACCCCAAAGAAGACAAAGAAAATAAAATCCTGTTGTACGCGTGCCGAAATTGCGATTATAAACAACACGCCGACTCTAAATGTATCTACGTTAATAAAATTATGCACGAGATTGAGTAAGACCATGGAAAGCCTCCATCAATCGTTTATAATTTTTTTTTCTAGCGAATTAACCCACATCGTACCTGACGTCATCTCCGATCCGACATTACCGCGCACTGAAGACCACCACTGTCCCGAATGTAATCACAGGTAATTATAATAACATTAATTACTAGAGCAAAAAAATTGAAATATTGGTTTAGGGAGGCTGTGTTCTTTCAAGCCCAAACGCGACGTGCCGAAGAAGAAATGCGATTATATTACGTGTGTACAAATCCGATGTGCGCTCACAGATGGACGGAATAAAAGGCTCAAATTTTTCCATTTTTTTTATTCAAATACATTATGAGCAGTCTTTAAATGCTGTTTAATGTACGACTTGTCAATAAAACATTTATCACAAGCAGGACAATGAAATGGTCGCTCTCCTGTGTGCGTCCTTATGTGCTTTTGTAGTTTATTGTTTGCGAAATAACTCTTTGGACAAATACTACAAAAGTATTTTTTGATCCGTTCTGGTATTTTTACATCGCCAATCCCATGTATTTTCATCATGTGTATATCGAGACTTTTTTGATACTTATATCCTTGTAAACACAGATTACATTTGAACGATTTCACAATAGAGTGACTTTCAATGTGTCGTTTTAAAACCGATCGATTAATACATTTCCTATCGCATAAATGGCACAGAAAATTCCTCTCTCCCGTATGAGTTTTTGTATGTGTGTCGAGATTAGTCTTCAGAGGAAATCTCCTCTGACAGAAACTGCACTCGTATTTCCACTGCGATCTATCCTGGTGTACACAAATTTTGTGTTTATGTAAATCTGAAGAAGTGTTAAAAGCCTTAGGGCAAATGTGACATCTATATGCTCTTTTATTAGCATGAATTTTTTCATGGTGATACAAATCACTGGCTGTAATGTACCCCTTACCACAGAACGAACAAATGTGTTTTCTCTCGCCTGAATGGTACCGTTTGTGTGCATTTAAATACACAGGTGATGCGAATTTTCGTTCACACAATTCGCATTTAAATTTTTTCTCAGTTGCGTGCACGTTTTTCAAGTGCCGTTTCAATAAATATTTATTACTAAACGACGAACCGCACACATCACAAATATTCAACGGTTTCGTATCGGTGTGTTTGTATTTGATGTGTTCTTCAAGAACGCTCTTTATTTTGAATGTTTTCTCGCAATGGAAACACACGAAATGGTCGTCGTGTGGTGGAGGCTTCTCCTCTTCCAATTTGATTTCGTTTTTTCGACTAAGGTACGATTTTATGCACAAATCGCGAAATGCGCACACATTTTCTAATTGTTCCAAACACGTTTGACATATCTGGGATTCTATGGACCATTCCTGAGGCAAATGTCTCAACTTAACCTCACTATAGTACAAACACTTACCACTTCGGGGACGCATTGGCGCAGTTTTGTTATTATTTGGGTTTGTTTTGACGTGATTTCATTCAAGTTTTTGAGATTCGCTGTATTGTTTACGCAAACAATGCATAATAGTTTCGACATTACACAAATTGTTTACAGACAGAAAAATGACAGATGACAGGCAATCCCACCAACTGTTTCGTGTACGATATTTTATTAACCCTAAATAATTTAATAAAAATTAAAAAGGGTTAGTTCTTTTCTCTAATTTATTGATAATACAGATTTATGATGTACATAAAAACAGCAAGAAACCAAACACATTTCCTAAGGACGTAAATTAAAAATTATCACAAACGAGTTATTAATTAGTCTAAATTGAAACTAAACAGAAGCCGATTTGTTATCGGCTTAAATTGGTGACGTAGATATGTTTCAATTCGGTTTTTGGTATATTTTCAAAAAGGGCGGCTCTGTTTTGCCCTTCGCCTTTTTTCACCCAATGTCCATAAACTCGAAACGCACAACCATCAACAATCTGAAATTATTCTGTCTTTAATTGTTACAAAACAAAAAATAATATCGCACTTTTCTCAAAAGTTTAACACGATATGGATCGGTCCTAGCCGTATCCAAACTCAAAGGTTCCGGTGTAAACTTCAATCGTTGTAAACGTATCATTGCCCTAACCACCAAAATGGCCCATTGGAATTTTTGTCGGGCTTGAAACTTACGATGATGTAATTTCTGTAAGTGTCACAATCACTTCATTTACAAAAAAAAACAATAAATTTGTTATTAAAAAAAAATCGAGTTAGTGGAGAAAAAGACACACACATTGTTAGTCGGTGCAAGCTAAACATTTGTTTACCAAAGCCATCTCTGAAATTCTACTGAATCTGCGACTGTTCTTTCGCAATGCATATTTCAATGGTGCGATATCCTGATCCCACAATTGCTAGAAAAAATTACCACAAAAGCTCAACGAAAATTAAAGGAAAAGACGCCATCTAGCAGTGGTGATACATACCATCGTATGGAAGAACGGATGCCTTAACGCGTCATCAATTGAAATGCGTTGTTTCGGGTCGACTACTAGTAAACGTCGAATCAAATCCTTTGGTTCCTCTGATATTTTTTTTATTTATAGAAAAAACAACCAAAATCGTCGTATAGTTAGTTACCTGAAATATCGGCCCATTCGGGCGAGGAAAACGAGTACTTCCCCTCCATTATGTTACGCAACATGACCATTTGTTTGCGGTGCCAAAACGGGGGACAACCTACTAAACTAAAATAGATAGCGTCAGATGACGCCACTTGTGCTGACTTAACTATACTCACAGTGTGTACATAATGACACCACAAGCCCACCTAATAAAAGAAAAAAAACAGAATAAAAAATGATAAATAAGGTGACTTGACCTACACGTCAACTTCATACGAATAGCCGGGAGCGTCTTCAAACATGCTACACTTTAAAGTTTCCGGTGCTAAATAACCCGGAGTTCCACACAATTCATGAACCAATTCTCCCTCTGCTAATTTTTTTGCAAAACCAAAATCGGTAATTTTTACGTTGAGATTATCGTCAAGAAGGATATTTTCCGGTTTAAGGTCTCTATGGACTATATTTCTAGCGTGTATATGCGCCACTCCTTCCAACACCTGCCGCATTATATACCTTGTTTTTTTCTCTGACAAAGTCACCACTGAGGTGAGATAATCAAACAATTCACCGTTTTTGCACAATTCAAAAACCAAAAATATGAACGTGGGTGATTCAAAAACGTCTTGTAATTCAATAATGTACGAATGGCCGGCCACGTGACGCAAAATGGCAACTTCTTGCTTCGTTGCCTCTTTAGCTGAGACACCTTCACTGTTGTTATCATTGCTTAAATCGATTATTTTTGCCGCAAACGCTTTACCCGTTTCTTTTTCAATACATCGGCGAACGGTCGAACTTATTCCTCTAAAAGCATTTGAAAATCAAGCCGGATGTTAATTGAAATTAATTGTGCTGATTCAAGGTCATGTATTTACCTTCCAAGAATTTCCTTTGGTTCATATTTTGCATAAAACTCTTTTGCAGCATCTTGATCTGGTAATTTATCGTCTTCTTCTTCTTTAGCCATGATTTTATCCAAATTAAAACTAAAAATAACAATGAACCATCATGGTACCCTTCGCAGAGGTTAAATTGGAAAAGTCGCAGAAATACTCGAATTAACAAAAATTAATTCAATTTCAAGTCAATTGTTAGATTAATTGGACACAATTATGAACAAATTACTTACTTTTAGAACTGTTTACACGTTTTAACCTTCACAACAAAGTTTTTGCCACTAACAAATGTCAAACTCTTATGTTGGCAATAAGAGTGAAAATGAAAAACACTAGAATTTTAATTTTTGAAATAAAACATCCGATTCAGCGCATTTTTTGAGTTTTCAGAATTTTCAACAACGAAAGAAAATGAAAAAATTAGTACATAATTATAGATTTATTTACTAAAACCGTAAATAAACGTGATATTCAATTTGGGAAAAATGTCTTCGATTTCTTTGCGATTTTTCGTCTCTAGTTGGTCGGGACTGAAGAAAATTCGCTCCAAATTCGGAAGACTTGCTACCAACTTTGTCACATTAACTTTAGTAAATTTGTTGCGTTCCAAAAACAAGACTTTTAACGATTTCAATCCATCAAACTCATTCCATGTCAAATCTAATTCGTTGTCGGCCAAATTTAATACTTTCAGTTGGCTCAGCTGCTCAAAACTTCCCGGTACTATAGTTCGAATTTTATTATATTGTAAATCCAAAAATTTCAAACTCTTCAAATGTATAAACAAGTCTTTTTCGATTATTGTATAGTTTGAGTGTTGCACAGTTAGAGATTTCACCGAGTCCAGACCTTCCAAACGTGGCGGGAAAATCGTATTGTTTAGTGTCAATGCCTGAAGTTCTAAAGCATCAATCAGTGCGTTATTCTCCATTTGAAGGTCGTCTAAAATGATTCGTTTAATGTTTTGACATCCCTGGAAAACTTCTTTGGTGATTTTCGGAAATTGACGATTGTTTGAAATTGTGATCGAAGTCAAGTTAGGAAGGAGAGAACACAAAGCTCCGGCTGTTACACTTGTTATCTGACTTTCGCTTATTTTAAGCTCTGTTACTTGGAAAAGTTTTGCAAAATTTTCGGGTAGTATCGAACCTTTAGCGTTACGAATTGTCACTCTGTGGGTGGCAGCACTGTTTAATGTTAGATTGGGGTAAAATGTGTAGTTTTCACAAAATGTTTCTTCAAATTCTTTGTTGCAAACTGAAGATGTCATCAAACGAACGAAAAGAAATACGAAGAAAGCAAACATAAAATGCTTCATTTTGAGTTTTTTCGATGCAAGTTCACCGGTGACTGAATAAGATAAGGTCAAGATGTAATAAACAACTGAAGGACGCCTCGGACGTGTTTACTTAATTAACATTAATATGTTTTTCCGCAAAATCGCAACAATTTTCCAATATTGGAAATTAACACATTTTTAATTAAATTAATTATGTTAATTGTCATTGGCTATCACAGAGGTGTACATATTACATTATATTTTGCACATAACTGGCAGCAGTTAATTTATCAGAAATATTAAAGATTTTAACTTGAAAGTTTTTTTTACATTTTTAACATTGCTCCTATTAACAATTTTATTAAAAGCAAATCTTTAGTTTCAAAATTTCTTGTAAAAATTTAATAAAAAAATGTTTCAGTTTATATTATTTATTTTTTTCAAAGTTTCTTTCCGTTGAAATTGTACAAAATTTTTGTTATCGGAAACCTATAAACGTTCGTTTATCTCTCGTCGCCAACGTGTGAAATCACGTCTGCTTCACCTCCATTATTACAGCAAACACATCGCTTTAAAAAGTGAAAGGCATTGAAATATTCGTCATTCAGTCGTACTCTTCGCCTCAAGACGTTCCATCGCGTACCAAAAGTGAAATACATTTACCAACTTAACTTTCCGTGACTCAACCACTCATCCAACCCCAAAATGTAAACTCCCTTAAAAAAAACACACGGTAAGTCAATTAATTTGGAAAAATGCACATTCCGAATTTTGTTCTCTCAAATTACGCAACTCAAATTCTCGGAAACAATTGAAATTCTATCACTATCTTATCCCAGTCGGTTTTGATTTCACTATTTATATTCGCATCGCGTCTATCCGGTCGCGATTTTCAGATGTTCTACTCATTGTGGGTGCTACTATTTATTACATTTGGCTCCGCCTATGATTATCGCCACGCCCTCAAACTCTCCCTCCTTTTCTACGAAGCACAACGTTCCGGCCCTCTCCCTGCCTCTAATCGCATCACGTGGCGTTCAGACTCCGCCCTTGACGACCATGGTCTTAACAACGAAGACTTGACCGGTGGTTACTACGACGCCAGCGATTACGTCAAATTTTCATTTACGATGGCTTTCACAACCACGATTTTAACATGGGGGATGTTATCATTCCGACACGCCTATAACGAAGCCGGCCAATATCAACACGGTCTCGATGCCATCAAGTGGGCCACGGACTATTTTATTAAATGCCACGCATCCAAGTACGAGTTTTACGGCCAGATTGGTGATTTTTCGCTTGACCACGCCTTCTGGGGGCGGCCCGAAGAGATGAATATGACACGACCGGCCTATAAGATTGACATAGAGCATCCAGGGTCGGATTTAGCGGGAGAGGCGGTGGCGGCATTGGCAGCCGCTAGTCTTTTATTTGAAAATTTCAATCAATCATATTCAGACGAATTGTTACGCCACGCGACTGAATTGTACGATTTTGCGACAATGTATCGAGGGTTGTATCACGATTCTATACCAGGGGCTAAGGTCTATTACGAGTAAGTGTAGTGTAGGGGACAGTGGGAAAAAAAGTGACAAAGATTTAGGTCTACAGGGTACGGAGATGAACTAACGTGGGCTGCCATTTGGTTGTATAAAAAAACCAAAGATGTGAAATATATCGAACAAGCCGAAACGTTTTACACGAAATTTCGGATTAAAGACAGACCGAACGAATTTTTCTATAATAAAAAAGTGGCCGGCATTCAGGCAAGTGTTTTTTTTTGGGCCTAATTCAAATTTACATTTGTTATTTTAGCTTCTTTTAGCTGAATTAACACTCCGCCCAGAATACATCTCGACAATAAAAAATTTCTGCGATTATACAATCAAAGAACAGATCCGGACTCCCAAGGGCCTTATTTTCATCGACAAGTCAGGGACACTATCACATGCCGCTAATGTCGCATTCATTTGCCTACATGTAATACATTAGATAATGAAAAAAAAAATACAATTTTAATTTAAATCATTTTTTTCAGGCCGGTCTTACTTTAAACATATCGCAGGCGGCTTATGTCAGTTTTGCCAAAGAACAAATCAACTACATGTTAGGCTCAACGGGTCAAAGTTTTGTAGTTGGCTATGGCCAAAATTACCCTAAACAGCCGCATCATTCAGCCAGGTGTGTGTTCGTATTAGTTTTGTTTCATACTGTACATTTTTTACAGTTCCTGTCCGAATTTGCCCGAACCTTGCGGGTGGAAACAATTTACGTGGAAAGGGCCGAATCCACAAATTTTGTATGGGGCCCTTGTAAGTGGCCCCGATCAAAATGATCATTACGAAGACGTAAGAGAGGAATTTTTGTATAATGAAGTGACACTGGATTACAATGCGGGATTTCAAAGCACTCTAGCTGGACTTATTTATATTGAAAATGAGAATAAATTGTGATTTTGTGATAAAAACTTAATAAAAACTTTTCTACAATTTTGTTGTTTTATTTTCTACTTAAAATAATTGTGAATAGGCAATTTTTTATACAAGTGCGTATACAGAAAGTTGCATAACCAAACAATTGCATATTATTTAAATCTTTCAGTTAGGTATTTATTTGTGATTGGACATCTTTGTTTTAGAATGATTTTTCAAAAATGTACTTTCACTGGAAAGGGGTCATAAAAATCGCCTTTACACAATTCCTTTAATTTTTCTCCAATCACGCTTTCAACCTTTAATGACACCTATTATGGATTCAGTTCAAGTTTCATAATTAAAATCCGATAATTCTGCGGTATTTTGAACCGGTCGACACAATTTTTCTAATGGTTTAATATGAAACCAAAAAAAATCACTGTTTACACCAACAATCAAGGTTAAAAATTTCACAATTTGCATGATTTTTGGTATTTTGCAAGCAAAACGAAGCTTTGTATTCATAATTAAAGCAACTTAACCAACCATTATTCGGCTTAATTAACCGTATTTTTTTGTTAATTAATCGGCATTGACAAAATTTTGTAAAAATTTACATTTTTTCAATGGCGTTTGTGCCACCTGTTGTTGGCAGTTACATAAAACTTGACATTTAGGCTTACGATATCGATTGAAAAATTGTAATAGTAATTATAACAGTTGATAATAAATATTAAATGTCACAAATTCGTTATTAGAACGGTGAGAACTGATTATATAATTATTGAACCGGGTGCCGTGCAATTTTTTTCACAGTCTCTCGTATTGAATTATAGAATTGTGGCGTAACTTTTACTTATGAGAACGTTCATTCATCTCAGAATTGCAATAATATAAACAAGCGACTGATATAATGCCGGAAAAATGGTGATATTATTACAACGAAACTTTTGATCTAGTCATCTAAGGTAATTTTGATTCAGACTAATCAAATTGCCTGAAAATTTCAGTGTGGTACGAGAGGTCACACTTAATGATTACCAACTCCCAACATAAGGAACCATTTTGGGTTCCAAATTTTGAGTTTGCTAAACTTATCAACCTATACAAGTGTGGCACATTGATCCACACTAAAATTGACTGATTGAAAGTTTTAAGAAAAAATGTTAAACGTCAAATTAATCATAAGCTAGTTGTTGAAATAAAGATGGATAAAAAAATAAATTTGGTTTTTAATTCAACTAAACAATTCCTTCTCGAATTAAATCCGCATTGCCCACCTCCATAGCTCTCTACCACTACCATACTCTTCGTCTTTGGACCACAACCAGTGCACCGTACCATTCAACTCGGTTCGGTTCTTTTCTCGTGGTTGCAAATCCGGAACCAAAAGTGCAGTGCCCTTTAGCCTGTGACCCATTGGGATTACACGCAAATCATCAAGAACGGTATGTCCCACTGGTGTTCAAGCAAATTTCTTGAATTTATTGATGAAACCGTTCAAGCGGAACAGAGGTCAAGTTTTCGCACATAAATTTTACGGTTGTGTGAACACTGAATTATGCTATGGATGGACATAGGCACCCAAATTTATTAAAACCCATATAGTACCAAGGCTTTCACTTGCACTTTCAGCACGATTTTTTCGGTTATTTAAATAATAATTTCTCGGTTTGGTGGCAAGAACTCTACCAGAACCTCCTTCGAAATTAATTCGATTTGTAATAATAAAAAATTATGTAAATAAAACAAAAAATATAAAAATAATTTGAATATGTTTTATAGTTGGGCTATTTCAGTCTGAAATCGTGGGCAACACTACGATTTCCAAAATGTGGTACCAAAAAATTAATTTTTTTGAAGCTTGATTCGGTTCGTGTTGCACTTTACTGTTTCCGTTTTTTTTTTTATTTGAATGCATCTGTGCCGTCACAATTCATCGCTTTAGCATCTCATTCTTAAATACCGAGGGAAAGGTACTTCCAAGGTTCTTTCGTTTGTAGCTCTTCCTTTTGCGATTTGAATCAAGTAGCTTACAAAAAAAACGAATTGCGTAATAATAAAAAACAGCTTGAAAAATGTACCGTGAAAGCTACACCAACCGGTAATCAATCATTAAATGGGAAAATGGCGGTTCATTTAAAAATAGAGCTGTTATGTCATTTGACACATGTCATCAAAGTAAGCCATGTAATTACCCGTTGACTTGATATTTCGAAGCGTTACACAAGAATCAATTTAGGGTTCCATTCTATCGGAAATGGCACAGCGCGAACCTTGAACCAATCTAATTCTAGGTCGTGAAAAAAAAAATTGGGTTCCACTTTTTGGGTTCCAATTTTTGGAATCCGAAATCCCGTAGTGAAAGTTTAAAAGCGTGTTTATTGTGAGATGAGGAACAATTGAGCGTCCGTGACGTAATTGTTCCCACACGATTCGCTTTTGTTGCATAATTGGTTCAGTTGATGTGATCTAAAACGTAACCTTGAAACGAATGGAGGTTAGAGTGAAAGTTGGGCGAATCTGGAGTGATATGGGTTTTGTTGCGTGATTGGTGCCGTTGACTTGTGAGATTACCCCGAGGGGGTCATTAAAGGCACCAGTTTCTCTTTAAATACTTTTTTTGGGTACCTACCGGGGTTTTTGACACTTGGAATTTTTGTAGCAAGGCGAGGCCTGCTAAAATAATTATATCATACGGTCTAAATACATTTTGCAGCTCTAGTTATGTGGGTACCAATTTAGGTTCCAAAATTTTTGATTATAAGTGTAACGTAATATGATACCAAATATTTTAATCCTTACAAATTCATATTAATTTAAATGTACAGAATACAAAGCACTGAGGTGCATATCACTAATGGAATATTTCACCTTAGCCTACTCTGATTTTATCTCTAAACCTTAAACTTTCTTGCGTATCTTCACGATAACAATCAAATGTGAATTTTATTAGATATGCAATAATTATACACTTGAAATTGCGAATTAAACGACGTTGCATTTTTTATTAAAGTGTTTACACATTCTCAACAAGTGATTTAACGACTAATTTAACATTATTCAACAATTGCATAATGTTTACATCTTCTGTATGCCTTTAATTGGCCTGACAGCATCGTGAAATGCAAATTTAGTCATTTTATAAATGATCCTAACATTACTTTTACTTTTTTTTAACGTGTATATGTACTATAATAGTACAGATTTCCCCTCCCGGGGCCATGATCTGATCCAATAACCTCCCCTACAGCCGCCATAATTTTCGGAAATCTTCCATTTCATAGCTGATGCGTTCACGTTTGCGTAATTTTCTAATAAGTGAAAGCACGCACTACCAAAACAATCCAATTTATACGAATTTTAACACCGGAAAAACAAAACAAAAGCCGAATCAGAGCATAAAAACCGACCACTTAACCTGTCAATAGTTCACCACACACACGTTTCAGATGGCTTGCAATTGTCCCGTGACGCAACCAGGCCCCACCCTCGCCTCCACCTGTGGTGGTGCCCAATATATGCTTTTCATGGGTTTATTGGAGGTGTTTTTGAGGTCACAATGTGACCTTGAAGACCCATGTGGCCGACCCCATAACACCCCCGTTCTCCCTGAATACGATTTTATTATTGTCGGGGGTGGCAGTTCGGGGGCGGTGGTGGCAAGTCGTCTCTCGGAAATTCCCGAATGGAATGTACTTTTAATCGAAGCAGGCTTGGACGAACCAACCGGTACCCAAGTACCGTCAATGTTTTTAAATTTTATTGGTTCGGAAATTGACTGGGGGTATCAGACGGAACCAGAACCTTCAGCGTGTCTGGCAGAGACGGAACAGAGGTGCTATTGGCCAAGAGGGAAAGTACTGGGTGGTACTTCGGTCATGAATGGGATGATGTATATCCGAGGGTCGAGAAAGGATTACGACGATTGGGCAAAAGCTGGCAATGAAGGATGGAGTTATAATGAAGTACTACCCTATTTTCTAAAGAGTGAAGATAATAAGCAAGCGGATAGTATGGATAGGGGGTACCATTCAACAGGGGGGTTGTTGACAGTGTCACAGTTTCCCTATCATCCACCACTATCACAGGCGTTGCTAAAGGCGGCGCAAGAGTTGGGGTACCCAATCAGGGACTTGAATGGAGCGTATCATACTGGGTTTAACATTGCGCAAACAACCAATAGAAATGGGTCGAGGTTAAGTACGGCTAAAGCTTTTCTAAGGCCGTTCAAAAATCGAAGAAACTTGAATATTTTGATGAACTCAACCGTAACCAGAGTTCTCATCAATACAACCACGAAACAGGCATATGGAGTCGAAGTTATTAATAATGGCGTCAAACAAGTAATTTACGCGAGTAAAGAGGTTATAGTATCTGGGGGTGAGTCAAAAATAATTTTTATTAATATCACTAGACTGAGCAGACAAAACTAGCCTGGAAGGATGGGTCACACTTGATACTTGCGACTAATCGAAATCAATGGTACCACCTAATATTGAATTTTCAACCTCATTTTAAAATACAAGTGTGACATATCATTTCAGGCTACAATTCACCAACTAATCGTTTGGCGTGATGCATTTTTATTTTAGGTGCTATCAACTCGCCCCAAATCCTACTTTTAAGTGGCATAGGTCCCAGTCAGGACCTCCAACAGGTCAACGTTCCTGTGGTGCACAATCTCCCAGGTGTGGGCAAAAATCTTCAAAATCATGTCGCACATTTTGTCAATTTCAATATCAATGATACAAATAGTGCACCTTTGAACTGGGCCACAGCTATGGAGTACCTTCTTTTCCGTGACGGTCTAATGAGTGGTACCGGTATATCCGAAGTGACTGGATTCATAAACACGAAATATAACGATCCAAGACTGGAGCACCCCGATATTCAGTTGTTCTTTGGAGGATTTTTAGCAAATTGTGCAAGGACCGGACAAGTGGGGGAGCGGGTGGATAATGGTACTCGACAAATTCAAATGATACCAACTGTCTTGCACCCAAAAAGTCGCGGAGTATTAAAATTGAGAGATAACAACCCTCTCAGCACACCTTTGATTTATGCCAATTATTTCACACATCCGAATGATGTCAAGGTTATCACTGAAGGGATCAAATTTGCAATGAAACTATCGGAAACTAAAGGTAAATCAATTGTTAGAAAAATTCTAGCCTAAAAACATGTATCACACTTGACATTAATCGTAGTATGTACCAAATAATGGTACCACTTTACGAATTTGTAAACTTGCCTCAAAATATCAAGTGTGAACCATTATTTCAGGCTAAAATCACTCAACAAATCAATTGGTACCAAAATTGTATTTCTAGCTTTGAAACGATACGGATTCCAACTTGACCGGACACCGGTCCAGGGCTGTGAATCCCTTACTTTTGGTACAGATCCGTATTGGGATTGTGCCGTAAAACGACAAACCGGTCCAGAGAACCATCAAGCCGGTAGTTGTAAAATGGGTCCATCCAGTGACCCCATGGCTGTTGTTAACCCAATGCTCCAGGTCCACGGTATTGACCGGTTACGGGTTATTGATGCAAGTATTATGCCAGCGGTTACAACCGGAAACACCAACGCTCCCTGTATCATGATAGCGGAAAAAGGGAGCGATTTGATCAAATCAAGGTGGCTAACACCACAAGCTGGGTTCTTTTACACAAATATGCCCAACCAAAGGATAGACAGGCAATGGGGGTCCTGGTGATGGGGTAGTGCAATTGTAGGTTTACTTGTATTTATTTTCTGTAGATTGTGAATAAATTTTTAAACAGAAACCGGGTTTAATTGATATTATGCAACTTCATATACAATAAACGTAAATAAATCAATTTGCAACTAGCATTTACATAATTTAATTATTATTTAACACCTATTAATTACCAGCTAATTTGCAAATAATCATATTCAAAACAATATTCCGGGGTTAGATTTTTGCAAATTTTGTGGTTTTATCTGCTAGTTGAAATAAATGATCTTGAGAATTACAAGTCGTTGAAATATGGGCTTGTGACCCCTCAAACTTCGCATCTTGATTTGATTGCACGACTTACGGTGTTGTTGGAAGTTTAAGAGAGAAAACAAGCCGGATTTAATTTTGTTAATGAATTATTTTCATCACGTTTAGATTTTTATTGGCGTTGATTTAAAAATCTATTAGTATGGGGACGTGACGTACATAACAATTATTAGTTTGATGCACTTTCGGTCTCTAATTCTATGATAACTGAACAAATATTTAATAAATAGACTTAATAAGTTAATGGTTATCAGTATCAAAGAGTTCGAAGTTCAAGTCAACAAGTCATCTAGCTACGACGAAACGTAGGTACAGTTGACCCCACTGTCCCTTTTGTTTGATTTAAAAAAATAGCCAATTTATACGAGTATCTAGCTACAATTTAAAAAATTTTGCATAAGCAAAAAATCAGCGAAATTTTATCTCTAATTTAAGAGGGTACGTCGAAGACTATAAAAGAGTTGTTTTGATAACAAATTAGTTTCAGTGTTTGATTGAGAGTCAACAAGGACGCACAAAATGGCAGCTCGCATAGCTTTTGTCTTCTTCGCCGCTTTGGTGATATTTCAGGCAAGTGATCAGTTAAGTGATGATTTTTTATTTAAATAATATTTCACAGGTGTTAATGTGGGAATCGAACGCCACTGTCATCCGACGTGACGTCGCCGACGACTCAAAAACGGCTCAACAAACCATCGAAGATACTCTTCAATCATTCAAATCTAGTCTTGACGATTTGGTGAAAAATATTCAGGTAATTTCAAATAAAAATTTAAATTCATTAGATGATTTTAACTTAAAAATTACTTTTTTAAACTGTTTAAACACAAACGACCGATTGGTCTCATGTAAATTAATTTTATTTTTCAGAATATATTTTATAAATTAATTTATTTTTTCAGAATAACGAACTCGTCCAAAACGTCTCCGTGTCCTTGAAAACACTTGGCGAACAAATCCAAACCCAGAGCCAACAACTAGTCGCCAAACTCCAAAATACGACAAAAACCAATTAGTTTTAGCACATTTTGTAATTACGTAAACGATAATAAATGTTTTTAATGAAACGTACGTCCTTGTTGGTTCCTGACCTCTTACTATCAGTGATTTCGAGGATTTGCTAAAATTTGATTACTGACACATACCGGGCCTTTGTACAAAGGTCGTAATAAGTTATGTAAATTTGTTTTATCTTTTGTTTATGTTTTTTTTTTGTACACAAGTCACACGATCCGGGTCTCGACTCCGTATTAGTCAGCATCCTTAAATGATAATGGAAAATAATTCAATCAAATAAAAATTTTATATACCGACACATTTGGGCACGGATGATTCATTACAGAGCTATGTTGATGAGATATTTGTACAATTTTTTGATAAGAAACCAAAACCCAAGTTTGAAAATTTACGTACTTTTATTATAAAACGAAAATAAATGGTAATTTTGGAGCCAGTGTTTAAATTTGAAAGTAATTGTGGACCCCAAGTGCGACCCCTTGTTTCAGATCAAAATTTACCGTTGATTTCGAATACAATTTTTTTTTCTAACACGGAAATGAACCAATATTTCGGAAACTTTTCAATTTTTTGCATCATCTTTTCGTAATAGTTGTAAAATCAATTCGGATAAAACCGGTAAAGTATTGCAAAATTAACTTTGACCCAATCCTCGTGTCTATTCAAGCCAAAAACCGCAACACGAGCCCTCGTCTTCATCGTAATTTTTTCTTCCTTGATTCATTGACCTAAATTGGAGATGAATTTTTCCACAATCTGTGTTTACTCAAGTGCATACTCCGAATTTTCCCCGCACTGTGCAAATAAGCGATAACCAACCACGAGAGGTCAAGGTGGTAAAGGTCCGGGTGGTAAGAGGGCATTCTATAAAAGCGCTCGCTTCTACCACTCGTCAGTCACACACTTCACAACCTTTACAATGGCCAAAATCTTCGTTTTCGTTGTCGCTCTCATCGCCCTCCAGGTAACAAACTTTAAAACTCTTTGAAAAAAAAAATATATTTTTTTTCATTCAGGGCGTTTGTGCCAAACCCAAAGCCAAACAACAAGAAAAGTCAACTTTGGAAGAATTAGCCGCCCAAACGCAAGTTTTGGTCAACAATGTCACACAAACATTAGGCATCAAAGAACTGCCCGATTCCAAAAAGGTCGTCGAAGTTTTGAACACAAATGCCCAAAATTTGGCCAATCACGTGCAAGAAATCGTCGAAAAACTCAAAACTGAAGCCAAGGCTCACCAACCAGAGGTCGACAATGTCATCAAACAAGTTGAACAAAAATTGAGCGAAACTGCCGCCACTTTACAACAAGCAGCCGGACCTGAAGCCACCGCCAAAGCCAAAGAACTCAAAAAGAACCTGGATGATGGACTCAAGACTGCTGTGGCTCAAGTCGAAAAGTTGGTCAAGGCCGTCGAACCCGACGCAACCAGTAAGTACTCAAATTACAATTTTAACTCCACAAATGCATTACCCGGAAAATTCTACCCTGAAACGATAGGTCACACTTGATACTTTTGACACGTTTTAAATTTAAGGACCCAAATTTTGGCACCTTTTTATTTGTTTAAATCATCCTACACCACAAGTATGGCATATTAAATCAATCTGCAATCTCCCAATTTGTTAGTTTAAGACACTTTTGTAACAACTGGGCAATTTTTAACAATTTTGTCTGTTCGCAGAAGCCAAAACCGACATCCAAAACGCCGCTCAAACCCTTCTGAACCAAATCGCTGAAGTCAGCAACAATTTGCAAGCGCAAGTCAAACAAACCATCGCTGAACACGAAAAAACACACAAAAATTAAATAATTGAAATGTATTGAACGGCCTTTCTTGCCGAAAATTATTTAGGGGCTATGATATTTTAATTATGAAACGAAAATAAAGTGTTGAGATACATTTTGCGTGTTTTAATCAGTTTTACAACAAAATGTGATTTTTTTTTCGTAATTAAAAAAAATACAATAATAAATATGAAATATGTCCGTGCTGACACCATGAGCATTACCTTCTACCATATATCATATAGACTCGCCGTAAAACGAGTTTGTAGGCAGGTTGTTTGAAGCCAACATGTAATGGCGAGAGGAGTGAGAGGCAAGAGGAAGCTTACTCCTTATTCAATGGCAGCTCATAGTCAAGGGGCAAACAATTGAAAAAACATTACAAGTTTCAGAAATAATTTATGTATACAAGTTTAAAAAAAAATGCCTTAGTTAAAATACTTCTAATTTTACCTTATGACATGCGCTCAGAATTATAATATTCAAAAATATTCAGTATCAAAGCGGAAAATCAGAATACGTTACGACGCCACTGGTGTGTTTCCATATTTAGGTTAACACGAGTAGTTTCGTAGTTACGGATGGCATTACCGATGAATAAGCCCTTGTTGTGGATACTTTCTCCTGTATATTTCGACGTAAGAACCGAATTTTATCCATTCACAAGTAAATTTAAGCCCAAAATTCACAATTTTTCCCTTTAATCACAATCGTGAAGCACGAAGTTAGACGAATATTAACGAAACACTTGGAAATATTTTGAATGAACCAATCAGAGAAGGGGTACCTAAGGGTCAAATTCGCGTATTAAGCCTCATTTCCCCTGCACATGTTGGCTTCAAAACAAATCTCACCTTGCCCAGGCTATATGAGTTCACACCAGGAAAATTATCAAAATACTCGTAAATCATAATAATAAGCTGTTACGCTTACTTGCACATCACATTTGTAGAACATCTCCTGGCCATAATGTGTTTCTATTACAAATTAAAACTAATTTCTGCATTTTTTATTCTCATACTCAAGCAGTGCAAACTAATTTTTTTCAACCCCTTTATATTCTGCAATTTTCTTTATTTTTGCAGGAGGTTAAGCCCCATAAACACCTCTTGTGTCAACAGAGACAACGTTGTGTCTCGAACGGTTCACACTTGAGTACTGTCAAAATGCTGTGTCTCTGGCTGTGATGGGGCACAGAATAAATGAAACTATTAACTTGTCGCAACCCTTCGATATTTCATTGTATCTTCAGGCGCAGAATTTGTTTTGATTGAACAAGTGCGGCACGCACATAGATGAACAAAAGTACATTTTTACAGCCGACATACCAAATTTCCAGTTATACAAGATCCTTTTCAAACTGAGGCTGATCACCTTGTTGAAATGTGTCGTGTAAAAATCAAAGTTTCGTGTGCCGGGTGTAAAACTGTATTTTTGTTCATCAAATATCTTTGTTTCTTTTTCAATACCGAATGGGTTTGAATTTTCCTCCAAGCGCAAGCGATACGACTAGCGCTTACGTGACGTTACCAGTAAGTAATTTGAATGAACAATTTGTGGTGGGGACGACAGAGTCGCCAATCTACAACCATTATAATATCCATAATGGAAACTTAATTCGATTTAGTTTAATTTTGAAATTAATCTTAATTTTGCTCTGTGTAAACGGACCTTTAAATATTTAAGGATTGCTCTAATTAGTCAAAGTAATAACTAATTTGTCCAGCAAGAACCACGTGGAGGTTTAGAGCATTCTTGCCAGGAAAAAAGGAAATACGGATGAGGTCTAAAATTATAAAAATTTCGCATGCAGTTAATGGAAAAAAAAAATGCATGTTTTTAGTTAAACAGAAACTGGCAATGTGAAATTTTGGTGCGAAAATTAGTGGTATCGCAGTGCGTATAGCCACAAATTGTTTGGTTTGTTTTGTTGAAAATTCAGTAGGTTCGAAAAGTAGAGTTATGTTGTTACCTGGAAATGTAAAAATTTACACTTTTATGAGTTTTGTCTCCATTTCTGCCCTTTCAGAGCGTTATGATAGCGATATTTAGCGCAGAAATATCTACCTTGCGTCAAAAATTTATGTGCCAGATAGAAACAAAAGTTCAGAAAGTAGGGTTATGCTCTCTTCTGAAGTGTTAAATTTTAACTTTAATGGGTTTTGTGTGCTTTTCTGTACTTTTAGAGCGTTATTATTATTGAATATGTTTAAGGGCAGACAAATCTACATTGAGTCTACGACATAAACTTTAGTGTGATTTATTGAAATGTATATAGGGCAAAAATAAACTTTTCGTGCCAAACATTTTCATGAAAAAGGGTGTTTAATCGTTTATAAAGGGCGTGTTAACGTGTGTTAAGTTTACCACATAATAAAACATAAAGTACAACAACTTTTCTATAAAAGCATTTTGCAAAATTCTTATTCATTATTTTCACTATTTTCCTCCTCTCCTGTAATAACTGATCGCCCTTCGGGGGCCATTCTGAATACTGTTTCCACTTTTTTTTTTAAAGAGTATCCCTACATTTGATTATTATGTATACACTCACAACATCTTTTTTTATTTCGCTTTGGGACACTGAGTGGAGCTGCCACCAGAAACAGCTTTCAAAGCATTCGAAAAAAACATTTTTTATTGCATTCGATTAGTAAAAAAGTGAGGTTAAAAATTTGACAACTTGCGCTCTAAAGTAGCTACCGCGCAAGCTACAGAAATACTTAATAACAGAATATGACATAAAATTCGACAAATACAAAAAGGTGGTCACAATTTATATGTATTTGATAACATTAAACCAGTTACACCCAAAATGCACTAATTAATTAAAAAACAGTCATTAAATTGATACTTTTCGATCGTAAGAACGCTCGTCAAAAATCCCGGTCTGTGCGTAATATAATATCTAATAATGTTTGCGTATGAAAATTTCAAGTTTTCTAATTTTTATGAATAATAAGATCTTATGAAACTATTTAGACAAGTGAGCTTGAAGCATTACATCATCTTACACTAATTGTGGTTGACTTTTTTTTTAAAAATCAGGCAGAACTTCTCCATAGTTTGACACTTTGACAGTTGACAAATAATATGAAATCCAGTGGACCATGGTTAAGAAGTTGAGATCAAACATAACCCTTACAGACTACAAACTTTTTGTGCATAGAGGTATTAAAGCCGACTTATTATACAATTTAGGTAAGAATTTAAACATTTCTACTACGCCAAATTGTCTTAATTAACGTTAAAAATAATGTTCATTAATCATTACTGAAATGTCAACTGTCATTTTGACAGAACCTCAATTTTTCGCTTTGTATTGTTTTTTAATTTTTTGCTTCTGCACCTCTCATTTGCCCCCGGAATTTTCTATCAACAAACGTCATCAATTCTGTCAAATTCGGGGGCATGACTCATCGCCGCCAAGCCTTTCCTTCTTATCTTTTCTTTATTGTGCACGATGACGGAAAGTGACGCCCCAAATTGGCTCACAGAGCTCGAAAAAAAACGCGAAATTCGTCTAAAGACCCGTTTGGGTCACGAAGCTGGTGCCGGTGCCCCATGTATAAAATGTTCGGAAAAGTGTCCCGGTCTCGACTTGCATTTCTGGCGGAAAATCTGCAAGAATTGCAAGTGTTCGAAGGAGGATCACGACGTCCACGATGATGATATTTACGGATGGGCCCAATTTCAATTATTAGGAAGTAAACCAACAAGAACCAAGCGAAAAATTGGTGAGTTATTGGGGGTTTTGTAAGTGTGTTAAATTTAGACAGCCGTTGTTGTTTGGTGGCAGTTTTGCCGGGGAAAAAGGACGAAGTGGAGTTGGAATGGGCCCCCAAAGGCAATACCGAGACAATTGATCGCTATTTGAAAACTGTGGCGCCTGAAACGTTGCCAGTTAAGGGATCACAAGCGGCTCAAGAGCGCAAACAACTCCTCCAGAAGCAGATTCCAATTCATGATTTGGATCCGAGTTTGTGTCACGAATTGACCGATTCGGAATTGAATCAAATGCAAGATTACATCAAACATATGAAAGGGAGTGCTGGAGTGGGGCAAATCATACAATTTGGTGTCAATTATGGGAATTTGTACCACTTGGGAGAACCCAACACTGCTAAAATCGTCTCTGACCGAATTCCCAAAACAATTCCAGCGAACGAAACCGTCCAATTATTACCAGGGCTCCACCCCAAACAATTTGAGAAAAAATTATCAATGAAAGACCAAAAAGAACTAGACGCTTTCTTCGATAAAATACCCAAACCTGTTAATATGACAGCACATGCAGAAAAGTCGGGTTATGTCAATTCGCCCAATTTTGTCACTTCCGCTGGACAAATCACACAATATACAAATCCTGAGACGTCCGAAATAACCCCATTGGGATCCACACTTCCGGTTTCACGCTTTGCGCGCGAATTAATCCCTGATTCGAACCTAACCAGTGACGTGACCAATCAAAACCTTCCCGCGAAATTAAAAAATGACCCGAATTCAAACAAACTCCCCGAGTACAATCCAAGTCGTTTAAATGTTCCGGAAAGTCAACTAGTACCAAATCCGGTCAAAATTGGCTCAATTCGTGATATTACCTACACTCCAGAGATTAAAAGTGCCATTAAAACCGAAAATCCAACACCCGGGGAAACCCCAAATGAGAAAATACCACCACCAATCGAAACCAAACACTGTCGCAAGTGTCGTAAACAATTCGCACCGGGTGAATTTGCGATTTTTGTCGAGAAATCAAGCGATTTGTTTCACAATAATTGTTTTAAATGCGCCGGTTGTAACCAAAATTTGGCCGATTTATTTTATTTCTACGATAAAGAATCGGGTGATGTTTATTGCGGACGTGACTTTGCAAAAATTCGGGGCATTCCCCGATGTAAGGCTTGCGATGAGTTGATATTTGTTAAGGAGTATTGTTTGGCTGAAAATTCGACGTTTCACTTGAAGCATTTTTGTTGTTTTGAGTGTGATGAGGCTTTGGCTGGTCAAAATTATGTTGTTGAAGATTCCCAACCGATTTGTTTGCCTTGTTTTGAAAAAGTCAAAGCGAATAAATGTACAAGTTGTTTGCGAGTGATTCGACCAGATGAAGAAGGTTTGACGTTGGCTCAAGGAATACATTTTCATACGGCTGAAGAGTGTTTTTGTTGTTCGGTTTGTAAAAAACCGTTATTGGGGGCCAAGTTGTTGTTCAGGAATGGAAAGTTGTTTTGCTCGCATGAGTGTTTTAAAAGTGATAAATAATTCCATTTTTATACACTTGTATTTTTATAAGAATTTTTTATAAACTAAGTGCCATTATTTTATGAAATAAACGTTTTTCAAACACATTTGTTTTTTTTTGTTTAATTAACTATCATTAAAACATAAAAAAGTCAAGATGGCTTAAACTGTATCATGATTAACAAAAAATTGGTAATGCTGTATGTAATACCAAACAGCGTGGATTTGTGCAGGGAGAAAAAATCGGCAGCTTTGAATTCGGGCCGATTGTGTAAAATAATTCGATTCAATAGAATGAATTTGTGACCAAATCGATTTTTTCTTAATTTTAATTCACTCACAAGTTCTTCAATTTTATCAAATTCCTTCAACACAGCATCACATAGCAAAATATTGATCGTGATACAAATCTAGAAACGAAAAAGCTTCATCACAAATAAAAAACCGAAATTATTACCCAATATGAGCAAATTCCGATCATGTGTAACATCTGATTGAGTACCTCAGTCATGGTACGCGTGTCGTACGTAAAATGCCCATTACTTTTAATAAAAACATCAAGCGTTATAAGCACTGTAATGGACGCAGAAAAAATATTTGTAAAACATGGCCATCCGAAAATATCGTTGAAAACATCGATTGTTTTTTTCAAAACGTACAAATCGCGTCCAACTTTTCGTGTTTGCGGTACTTTGGACTCGAGCGTCCATAACTGTTGTCTGTACTTCCCCAGAATAATATCCAAAAGGATACAACGTAAAATTAAGAAAAACATCTGAAAGTAGCGACGAAAAAAATTGACAAACATCAAAAAAGCCAACTGGTAATTGGTGAAATAGGTATAGTACACAAGACCAAATACGCACTCAACTAATAAAAAAAGTTGCGACATTATGAACCAGAAATAATGAACTTTTCGCCGATTTTTTCTATTGTTAACCTTCCTAAGTCCTCGCGACAAGTCCAACCAAAAATTTCGCCAACATCTCACGAAAATAAAAACGTAAAAATCGTGCGTGTACACCGCAACAAGTGAAAATATCGCTAATATGTACTGAACGCTTGTCAATTGCTTGTAAGTCACATGACTGATTTTGTACGTTAAAGACGTAACAACAATGTACGTCACAACAATGAAACAACTGTGAATTTTATTTGGACTCGTTTGTAATAAACTAGACGGTGTTATTGTGAAGATTTTGCCAACTTTGAAAATCAAGTCAACCACTTGCAAGTCCATTTTTCGGACTGGCATAAACAAATTACAAGTCAATTTTCTTTAAATTGGATCATTACGAGAAGAAATGTTGTCAGTGAGTTCAAAACGCTGAAAAGTGTTGAACGATCGATTGAGAAAAATCGCGCCGCTTTGAATTCAGGACGATTATGTTGGACTACGTCGATAAAAATTTGGACTTCGTCCGTTTCGTACGTTGCAAGGTCATCAAAGGAGGCTTCGAGTTTGTACGCTTGTGACAAAATATCGTCCACTTTTTTTAAAATTGTGTCACAGAGAAAAATTGTTGATAAAATGCCCACCTATAAAATGAATGTCATTTTTTCAAAAACAAATAAAACAAAAAATTTACCCAAAGAATAAAAAGCCACACATTATCGAAAATGAACACGTCACTATTTTGTTGCGTCACATTTTTCTTGATAATCATGTCGATGTAAATAAGGCTTTTTGCGGCCGCTTCGAATATATTACACAAAATAATCCAGCCGAAAATATCATTAAAAGTATCAACACTTTCCTTCAAGATGAAAATATTTGATTTGGTTTTTTTCAAAATTGTGACAATCTGTTTCGAGTATAGTAAATTTTTCGCTTTTGTGATCTGAAGCAGCGTGACATCTTGTTGCCGATATTTGGCCAAAATCAATTTAAGTATCACAACAATGAAGAGAGAGCAGAAAAAAGTGACGTAATTTTCAAAATCGGACACAAGATACGTTTTTACAAAGTTTTCAAAACCCGACTCTTCAACCACGGTATAAATGTGATAAATTTCCAACGAGACGAAAATTATGAAAGCCATTGATATTGTGATGTAATACCATTTCAAACGCATTGTGTCGTGAATTGTAGCCAAATTTTGAATAAGTTTGAACCAACATTGTCGTTTAAATCGCATCACAATTATCACAATATACAAAATAAAGAAAAACTGGTTTGTGATACTCATTATGGCCAAAACGAGTTGTATTGACGTCAAGTTTGTGAAAATTCCATCCGTTGAAGTAATAAGTAGAAACAGACGTCCGCCTAAATATGCGAGAAAAACCGAAATTTCGTACAATTTTTGTACACATGATGGATTTTGGTTATTGGTCGAGGATGGAGTTAGTGATAGAAATTTTCCAATGTTGAAAAACAGTTCGAATAAGCGGTGGCTCATGGCGGATTACAAGGCTATAGTTGGAAAAATAATTTGTTTATAACGTCTAATCGATGGAAAATTATACACATTACAAAGATAAACATTAAGTGTTGTTGAGTGGACAAACAGAAGGCTTTTAGTGGAAAATACACGAAATTAGTTTTGGTAAACATGTTTTGGTTTAAACACCGAAATTTGAATGAAAATTGATCATTATTTTATTGTTACAGGATTAAGATGGAAGAGGAAATTACGGATGAAGAAATGGACGAAATGTTGGAGGCACCACTACAAAGTAAAATAACGACGTTACAGCCTTGCGTAAAAAGAAGCTTGAATATTTATTATTTTCGCGAAATCAAAACACTGGTTGATAATTTGCCCCCAAATAAAAAAGTAAAACTTGTGGGAATGTATAAATACTGTGGAGGAAGCCATTATTTAACTTTTAAAGATAATTGTAAAGTATTGTTAGACATGTCATGTGTTAAAACATACCCGATTTTTGATACTTTTATTGAAATTCTTGGTATTGTAAAAGTGCAAGAACCTATGATGGTCTTGGTCCATTTTTTCGGACAGTTCCAATACAACATTCACGAAGTTGAACAATATTTGAATATTTTAAGAAAACTTGTGTCAAAATATTCTTTACAATAAATATTTCTTTTTGTTTTTCATTTATTTCGTATCAAATTGTACCAAAACAAGAAAAAAGGTGATAAACGTATTAACAATTTTGAAAAGTAATAATTTATTGATTTGGAAAAAACGAGAAGCTGTGATTTTTGGCCGATTATTTTTCACGTCCTGAATAATTTTTTTCATGTTGGTAGTCGTATTATCAAGTTTCTTCGAATTTAAATTAATTCCATCCAATACTTTTAAAATATCGTCAAACTGTGCCAAAATTCGTTGAGACAAAATAACAATCGTCACAATTGAACCCTAAAACCAAATCTTTTAGTCATTAGAATCGGAATTAGGGATTTTTTTTACCCAAAATATTGTCATTATTCCACACTGAATGCAATAAAACAAATTGTTATTAACCCCTGGGCCTGCTTTTTTAAACGCCAACTCTTGTTTTGTAATGTTGTCAAGGTAAATTAAAGATTTTGCCGATATATACAGAATGTTCCATAAAATCACCGCTCCGAAAACATCATTAAACACATCCAAAGTCGCTCGAAGTGTTATCAAATCATTTTTCACATTTCTCAATCTAATCATATCAAATTTAGTTTCTAGTAACTTTCGTTTTTGCAAGTTGTACCGTCGCAGTACTAGTTTTAGTACGAAACAAGCAAACAACATGTAAAAAAATTGACTATAAAACTCATAGTTTTCCACTTGGTACAATTTGAGACATTCCGCACCCAATGCACCAAAACAACCATAAAGCATAAGACCCATTATGGCCAAAAACCCGAAATGTGCAAGTACAAAAATTCCTAAATCGTGTTTTCCCCTGACAGGTGTACCAATCTTTTGCATATTTTTTACCAGTTTGAACCAGTTTTTGCGCTTGAACCAAGTTAAAACCACAAAAATGTGCACTAAGTGACCGTAACGCGTCAAATCGGAAAACAACCAAAGTGTGGCTTGCAACGGACGCAATCTCATGTAGAGACTTTTGCGGAAATTTAATGTGACAATGGTGCCAATATTGCAAACAATGAACACTAAAATCGAGTAAAACCTCTCAAGCTTGGTTGGTTTTTTCGAAAAAGGGGTCAAAGCAAAAAAAATTCCGATTGTGAAAAAAGTTTTTACCATGTTGAGATTCATTTTTACACTGATTTGCTGACAGAATTTATTGTTTTGGTTACGACCTAATTGTGGGTTTTACAAACATTTATTATTGATTTTTTATAATGGCTAATTTTCCTTAAATTGTAGCACAATTAGTAAAAAAGTGGTCATTGAATCCAAAATGTTAAAAATCAAGGTCATTTCAATCACAAAATATCGACCAGCAGTGAATTTGGGCCGATTTTGTGACACGTTTTTGATAAATTCACAAATTTCGTTTTTATCGATTATCAAATCCAGGTCACAGTTTTCAAATCGATACGCCAGTGATATCAACCCTTCGAATTCTTCAATAATGGAGTCACAAAATCGTATCACAACAATAATACAAATCTGGAGAAACAAAAGCGTAATAATCGATAATGTAACTTGAGACTCACCCAAAACAGTAGTAGCAGAGTGATTTGTGATACAAATTGTGACGTACTATGTGTCACAAGAGTTGAGTAATTTTTAACTGCGATATCCAAATATATCAAAGTTTTAATAGCAGCGAAAAAAATATTGTATAGAATCGTCCAACCGAAGATTTCGTTGAATGTACTATCCGTACGTTTCAAAATAACTAAGTTAATCTCAATATCGTGCATATTTAAACTTGTGATTTGTTTCATTACACTTTCTTCTAGTATTAATTGTTTTTGATATTTGTACCGAAACAGCAACATTCTAAGAATAATACATGCGGAAAGAATGAAAAAAAATTGCGTATACATCTCAAAATATTCGATAAGATAAAAGCGAATAAAGTCGAATTTGAAACAAGTCCACCAAATATAAAAATTCAAACTTAAAACAGCCACCATTGTGATATACCAACCGAAAAATACGCAGTGATATTGTGATAGTCCACCAAGTTTGATTTTTTTTATATTCGTGACGAGACGTGTCAATTGATTTCGTTTCGTAATTCCAACTATTATGAAAACGTAGAAATTGTGAAAATACAAATCACAATTTAATAATAGTCTCAAAACGAATTGCATCGATGATAAAGTCCAATAACTTGAGTTTTGACGTGCGTGAAACTTGACAATTATGCCAACATTGTAAAGTAGAAAAAATCCAATTGCGAAGAGTTTGTAGAATTTATTTTGACAAAGTCCGAATGGACTTCCAATTAAAAAAATGCTTTTGAGGATGTTGTGATCCATTGGCGTGTTGAATGAAATAAAAATTGCATGTAATTTATTATGGAACGAACCACAACGAACAAAGTAAGCAAAGAGTTTATCATTTTGAAAATTGGTGTTTGTATAACACAAATTTACGAGTTTGTGTAGACTTTAATAATAGAAAAAAGAAAAAGCGTTTTTTGTGCAAATTGTGTAATTGTAATTCTGATATAATAACATTTTCACACTAAAGATTCCGTTTTGATTTGAATTATGACGATTAGAAAGGTGACAAGCGAATTAATGATTTGGAAAATCGTCGATCTCTTAATTAAAAAAAATCTCGCCGCTGAAAATTTCGGTCCATTACTCGTTACCGCCTTCAGGAAATTTTCAAATTGTTTGTTATCGTATAAAATCAAATCGGTTTGGAGCAATTTTTGCACTTTCTTTGTGATTTCTTCATTTTCACTAACAATAGCATCACATAAGAAAATCACCCAAAAAATCAAAGCCTGCAAAAATGTCTACGTGATTTTTTTTACTAGAATTGGACTCACCCAAAACAGCCCCAAAATTCCAACATGTGTCACTTTCGTTAGAACTAAAATTGGTGAATTATAAGACGGAGTGTGGACCTCTTTAATCATTTTGTTAACATAAATAAGACTTTTGGACGAATTGTAAATAATATTCAAGAGAATTGTTCCACCGAAAATCTCACAAAACGTATCAACGGTTTGTTTTAATTGCAGTTGGTTGATTTTGATTTGGTGCCAATTTTTTTGCAAGTGGAGTGTGTTTTTAAAGTGTTGGTACCTCAAAAGTATCATTTTGAGGATGATTGGAGCAAACGACAAGTAGAAAAATTGAGTAAAAATTTGTACAAACTCGACGAAATATAAACGGACAAATTCATACAAGTCAATGGTATTATACAAGACGAAGAAAATACAAGAATAAATGAAAATGTAGCAAAAATATGTAACAATAAATTTAAAATAGAGAGATTTATCTTCAGAATGACCAATTGCAATGTTCGGTTTTCTCAAATTTGTGAATAAAACAAACCAGAACTTGCGTTTAAAAATCATCACAGAAAGAAAAATGTAGAGATTGTGAACGTAGCGAGTGACATCAGTGAAAATCCATAAGAATGCCTCTATGAGGGGATAAGTTATATAAGCAAATAATCTGTATTGAAAGCCAGCAGTGGCACCAACCGTAAAAAAAATAAACACCAAAACTTTATAAATCCTTTGCGAAAGTGTTACTTTAAAATTGTGAGTTGTTGTCGGTGTCAAGGCAAGATTTCTTCCAATTTTGAAAAAAATTTCAATAATGTTTAAATCCATTTTGGGTTGGAATCATTCTGAACTTGGACTTTAATGATTCAAAAAAAAATTCGTTTGAATAAGTTATGAACAAACAAAATCAAAATGTTTACACACAAATGAGCGTGTAAACCCCTAATTGGGTCATAATTAGTTTTAAGTCAGGATCTTGAATAAACAAAAACTTGGCCCAAACTTTTCACTTATAAAAGAACAAACTCCTAGTCAATTGATTCAAACCGCGTATTTGTTTGCTTAGTGTAATCGTCAGTATAATGGATTTGAATAAAATTCAAGTTTTTTACAATTTCGGCAAAGTTTTAGCAATTACACCGTCACATTTATGTAATCGAAGGCGCAATTTCAGTCAAAAATTCCATTTTTTTGTACTTATTGTGATATACATTGGGAGTGCCATAAGTTCGCAATATTTTCGAAATTATACAAAATCAAAAACTTGCGAATTGGCGATGAGACTTTTCAAGGATTTTCTTCGTCACTCTCACACTTTTTACATTATGGGACCTTTAGCCACAACCAAACGCCACCATTGGTTTAAAATGATCAATATTTTGCGAAAAAATGACACTCCAGGAGTAGATCGGTTTTTTTTTTTGGTCTTTTTCAGCCTGGCATTGCTTATTTGTTACGATTATTGTGATATGGATCCGGCTCTGTTTTTTGCTACTTGGTTTAAAACTAATCCAAACACATGCATACGAATATTTCCAATTGTATTTTCAAGTCTATTTCATGTTTTTTGCTTGTGTTTTGCTCGAAATGTTCCGAAAAAGGTACGAATTGCAAAAAAAAGCATTGGGTCAAATGATTCCATTCCAACAACACTTTCTCGAAAAGTTTAAGATTGAAATTTTTCGACTGGCTTTAGGAATTGATAGTTTTAACAAAATTTTTGGTCCGATGTTTGTTTTGAACATATTTTACATTTCCGATTTGTTTCTTCTCTACATAAATGGCTTGATCAAGAGTAGAAATTTGGTTGATATTTATATTTGGCTGGTTGTGTACCGAATCGGACTAATTACGTTTTATTGGGTACGGAATACAAAAAAAATCATACAATAAATGTAGGTAATTTTTACTTCTAGCTTCATGTGGTCGCACTTGCTGTTCGATCCGAAGCAATTTCGCAACAATACGATGGAATTGTTCATTTAGCGAACAAATTACGAGTTATTTCGACGAAAATGGACCGAAAAATAGTTGAAGATTTTATCGATTACATCCGAGAAAATCGACCCGAAATCGACGCTGCTAATTTTTTTCACTTGAAACGATCGACAATTTTCACCATTGTCAACTGTGTTATCTACTTTCTTGTTGTCGTAATTGAATTTAAATAAACAGTGTTTTTTTTGTTGTAAACAAAGTTTTTACTTTAAACTATTTGAAACGGTAATACAGAGTGTTCCGTCTAAACTCCACATTAGATGAATTGAAAATTCTAATAAAGATATTTATTTGAAAATTGGTACTCAGCCATAATCCGTTGAGTTCTGCTGAATGAAAATATTTTCCAGATGGCGGTACTTCCGATTATACCGGAAATCGCTATCAACTTTCTTATTTTCAATGGAAAGCAATGTTTTTCACTGCGTTTTTGGATTAGTTGAGTTATTTCAAGGCTGTTTTTATGAAAAAAAATTGAAATTATTTTGAGAACTTGTGGCATTTCGATTGAAAAAATTGAGTTATGAGTGCTTAAAGTTCTGAAAACTTAACTTTAAACATTTGGGGTTTGTTATTCTTTTTTAGAAGTTTGAAAATACCAGAGGAAAGATATAAGCTTTCTCTTTCAAAAGAGCTAAAAAATATTTTTGAATTTTAAAAAATGGCAGAGTTATCGATTTTTGAAATGCAAGGTGCAAATCCAAAAAAAAATTAAAACCCAAAATATTTCGTAAACGGTTAAATTTAGGTATAGGGAAAGCTTATGAAAACTACCTTAAAATAACCCTAGTAATCCAAAAACACATTAAAAAATATAGCTTTCCATTTAAAATAAGGAAGTTGATAGCTACTTCCGGTATTACCGGAAGTGTCACCATCTTGAAAATATTTTCGCTGAGCAGAACCTAATAGATTATGATTGTATACAAATTTTTAGATGACTATCATTATTAGAACTACTATTACTTCTAATGTGGTGTTTAGACGGAATAGCCTGTATAATAATCAAATGTGGAGTTAGAACAAGGAATTTTCCGTTTGTGAAAATTGTTTCGATTGTTATCGGGGCTAGGGCGGGAGTGACGTCATCACCTTTACGTTTCTATTCAACTGCGAGCTCATTTGACGTCGTACAAATGTGCGGTTTTCGCTAAAATTCTTAGAAAAATCAGGCTTTTTTCTAAGATAAACATGTATTTCGAGCTAAGAGGGCATTTAACAATTCTCGTTTATTTAAATTGAACTATAACAATAAGAAAGTAGATAACAAAATTCAAAATATTGAAAATAGTTGACCTCTTGAGAATAAAAAATTCGGCCACGTCGATTTCGGGCCGATTTTTGCCAATAAACTCAACAAAATCTTCGACTATTTTTCGGTCCATTTTCGTGCAAATTAATTGCAATTTGTTTGCTAAATGAACAATTTCGTCATATTGTTGCGAAATTGCATCGGCAAGAACAGCCATTACGGCCACATGAAGCTAAAAATAAAATCATGCATCACTTGTATGAATTTTTTATTTCGTACCCAATAAAACACAATTACTCCAATTCGGTATGACAGCAATAAAATGTAGAGATCGGGCGAAATTGTGTGTCTTTTAGTCTTCATCAAACCATTAACGTAAAGCAAAAACATGTCGCAAATGTAAAGTATATTTAAAATAAGCAAAGGTCCGAAAATTTTATTAAAAATTCCAATCCCTGAAGTTAGTCGAAAAATATCAATTTTATATTTTTCGAAATTCGTTGGACGAAATCTGATCATTTGATCCAGTTTGAGTTTTCTTGATTCGTAAAATTTTCGGAACATATCCAGCAAAACACAAGCGAAGAACATGAAAAACAGGTGCGAATACAATTGGAAAAATTCCACAACATACACTTCGAGGAATTTCAAACCAAGTAATAGAAAACAAAGTCGGATCCATATCACAATAATCGTAACAAATAAGCAATGCCAGGCTAGAAAATAGTAGAAAAAAATTGGATTCGCTCCAGAGATGTGATTATTTTTTCGAAAAATTTTAATCATTTTAAACCAATAGTGTCGTTTAGTTGTGGCTAAAGGCCCCAGAATGTAAAATGTGTGACAGTGCCGAATAATGTCCTTGAAATATTTCAAGGCCATTTCGCAAACTTTTGACCTGCTGTAATCTCGAAAATACTGCGAACTAATAGCACTAGCTGTGTACAACACAATGACCACAAAAAAATACAATTTTTGGCCAAAACTGCGCTTTCTGTTGTACAAATGTGACGGTGTTAAAGCTAGAAATTTGCCAAAAGTGAAAAAAACTCCAATTTTTTCCATCGTATTGACACTAAAACTGGGTTTGTTAAACTAAATACATCGTTTCAGTTTGCTATTGATTCAAAATTTGGTTTAATTATGTTTACTCATCATTTATTTATAACAATTACTACATAAACGTAAAAAACCTAAAATTCAGAGTAATTCTAAACATGGATCTAAACATTATTCGGCGGTTTTTTCAAGTGGGCAAATTTCTAGCCCTCACACCTACAACTTTACGCGATTATAGTGCAACACCTTGGCAGAAAAATTACACAGTTTTGGTGTTTTTCTTTTTTACAGTTGGTGCCACTGCTGCTTTACAATTCTGTTGGTCGGATTACATGTCCGAAAATCCCATTGCGCTAGTTTTATGGATTGTGACTGACATCACTCGCTACGTTCACAATCTCTACATTTTTATTTCTGTGATGATTTTCAAACGCAAACTTTGGTTTGTTTTAATCGCAAATTTGAAAAAAACTAAATTCAGGATTGACTATTCCGAGTATAAATTTCTCTATTGTGCATTTATCACGAGTCATGTGTCATTTTCAATCATCATGTCTTGCATTATTTTCATCTGTTTTCAGTTAGATGATTGGTACACTTGTCTTCGTTATTATTTCGTCGAGTTTGTGCAAATTTTTACACAATTTTTCTACTTATCGTTTGCTCCAATCGTCCTCAAAATGATTTTTTTGCGGTACCAACACTTTAACAAAACGCTACAGACTCAAAAAACTTGGCACCAAATAAAAACCGGTCAATTGAGATTAAAACAAACCGTTGATACGTTTTGTGAGATTTTTGGTGGAACAATTCTATTGAATATAATTTACAATTCGTCCAAAAGTCTTATTTATCTCAACAAATTGATCAAACAAACCAAAAGTTGGTCGAGCGGTTCGCCAATCGTGATTTTAATGAAACTGACTCAGATTGGAATAATTGGCCTGTTTTGGGTGAGTTTCAGTTTTATTGAAAAAAAAAAAAATGCACTTGGATTTTTTTACAGGGTTTGATTTTTTGGGTAATTTTCTTATGTGATGCAATCGTTAGTCAAAACGAAGAAATAAGGAAAAATTTGTACCAAATGCTTCAAGCCGACCCGATTTTTTACGAAAACAAACAATTTGAAAAGTTTTTGAAGACGGTGCTAAGTAATGGACCGGAATTTTCAGCAGTGAGGTTTTTCTCAATTGATCGATCAACTATTTTCCAAATTATGAATTCAATTGTCACGTTTCTAATAGTCGTGATTCAAATCAAAACGGATTAGGGATTTTTTTGCCCTAACACACACTTATGTAATTATAGGTAAAATAAAAAAAACATACTTAAAAACTAGACGGAAAGCAAAAATAGATAAAATAGGTACAAAAACGCTACTACCAATGTAACAAATATATTTGCACCAAAAGTGTAATTTTACTACAATAAATAAATAGTGCTAATAAGAATTAGGCCATTTTTTCGTTCAATTCTCCCACATATTTCGCACAACTGCAGCAACAACAATCCTCATCATGCGACCTTGGTACCACTTCAGGTTCAGTCACTGGTACCACTAAATACTTGACCACTTGTTGGGGCCCCAAAACTGTCAAAATTGGTGGTTTTTGATATGCTACACTTTTCACCGGATCTGAATAGTACCAAGAACCTTCTGAAAATTTATATCCAACTGATTCACTTAAAGGCCTATTAAAAATAGGATGTGTCACTAAAAGTTTCGGCCTGATTTGGCCACTTCCCAAGTAGGGAATAAGTGACTCTTGAAGGTCACGCTTGTCATTATCCGGATTTTTTGTCGGTACTTGACTCAAATCCAAAGACACGAACTTAACGTTTGGTGACACTTGTTTGGGATCAATTTTCGAGGACACGTCCTTGAGACATTTTTCAATGTCGTCCACTGGTTTAATGGCATCATCAGGAATTTTGATAGTATCCAAAATGACAGGATGTTCATTTCTGACATTTTCTTCTATTTCATCAACCACGTTTTCGTTCAATTCATTTTCGGCCAATTTTGGTGGTGGGGGAAGCTCCGCTTTGACTGGCGGTGGCAGTAGTGGGGGAACATCTTTCATTGGTTGAGCATAGAGTGGGGGTAAGTAGGGGTAACAAGGCGGCAAACACAAACACAAAGGATAAAAGGGGTAATTTCTTCCTCCACAACATTTGCAATTGTTACCGCAAGCACAGCCCTCCTTATCTCCACCAATTCGGAGCAGAATTTGTGCATTTGCGTATGATTTTGGTTTTTCGTTGGGGTAATTTTTCGATTCTGAATTTTCCGATACAAAATTTGAGCGTTCAAGAATTTCGAATTCGTCGTAATTACGCTTGTTTGGAGTGCGAAAAATTGTTTTAAGGTCTTGGGTAGACGTTAAATCGACCTGGTAAAAAATAAATGAAACTAATTTTTTAAATTACTAATGTTTTTACCTGAGAGATTGTGAGTAACAAGAGAAGTGATGCGATTGGTGGCATTTTTGTGACTGTTTTTTGGTGTGAAATTTTAAGACTTTTATAAGTGAATTAAGTGAAGAGAGGCACGTTTTTTGCGACCGTGGTTCGTAATAAAGTGCTGACTTTGTTGTAAACATGACATTGAATGCAATTTTAACGGTTAACGCTTGAACGCATACTCCCAGTTCCACCGTCATGTCTTGGCTTTGATAGGTTGGGCATATTGTCAGTAAATTGAATTAAAATGATCAAATATGAGACAATAGAAGCTCCCATCTGTGAAAAATTAATTAAAATGGAATTAAAAAAAATAAAAAAAATTGTACCGAAAGTAACACAGAAGGGTCCAAATGAAACATTCCCAAAACGCTCAAATGAGCACGGTTTTCCTTCATTAAAAAATAACACTCAATTTGCTAAAAAATTAATTGATTTTCACCAATTTCTAACACAAAACTTACTTCTTTAAGACTGGTTTTGGTTTTGCCATTGACCGAAAAAATTCTAGGTGAAAGCGAAACAATTTCCCGAATTTTCTTATTCACCGAATAAAATACAAAAATAATTAAAACAATTTGACCAAAATGTACGAGAAAAAAATTAACATTCAACACAAACTGAATGGTATTCAAGTGCATTTTCAACATCAAATACAAATTAGTTGTTACAATCACAAAAACCATAAGAAAAGTCGTTGCAATTTGTAGCGAAAAATTCGCAACCATCGAATTACAAATTTCATTCAATTCCAAAAATAAAAGCGTGAATTGTTTCAAATCAAGCAAGCTTTCCTCACGCAAAATTTTAATTAGAATGGCTTCCAAACAAGAAAAACGTTCACTTACGAGAAATAAAGTCGAATAAATGATAAAAAGCCCGAAAGAATTATAAAAGAACGGGAAATAAAACGAAATCCAAGTAATTAAGTCCAACTTTGCTAGAACTATTTCCCCGACGAAATCCACCGTAGCCACTACAAAAAAAATCACCCAAAAAACACCAAATGATGCATAGAAGCGTTTTTTCATATTATTGTAATCAATTTCAACCGCCGGTTTGATCTGATAATCGAAAAACTCCAATCTGATTAAACCCCGAATGAAACTTTTCGAATTAAACCAGTTGGAGCAAATATTTGCGGAAAAAACAGCAACGTAGCACAAGACATGTAAATAAGTTACGACTTTACTAAGTGACTGTTCCGTTTTTTCTTGATTTCCCAAAAATCGTAATACTAGAATTGCGACATAAAGTACGACCAAAACCAAACTGTAGAGAAACAGCCTCCAGTTTGTTTTACTCGGTGTTTTTGCGGACAAAAGTCCGAAAATTTTCGCTACGGTGACCACAAGGGTAAAAGGGTGTGTCACGATGAGCGACATTTCACCAACTAATCGAACTAATCTTTTCCTGACCCAATTAATAAAATAAGTGTTATTGCAACATTCAATTTATTGATTGATTCAAAAATGGCGCGTTGCCAATGTCATTTGTTGATTATAAATAAAATCAAAATTCCCTAGCTATTTTCACACTAGTGCGTGACCGGTGTTTCGTATTTTTCTCCTAAAAAAATGGCAATTAGTTTATTAAACCCGAAAGCCGAAGTGGCAAGGGCTGCTCAAGCCCTTGCTGTGAATATTTCCGCAGCAAAGGGTATCCAAGACGTCATGAAGTCCAATCTGGGGCCCAAAGGGACCATGAAAATGTAAGTGTGGGCGAACACATGGCTATAATTGTATGTTTTGGGGCTTAATTAAAGGGTTTGTGCGATTATTATGTACGTATTTAGGTTCGTTTGAGCGAAATTGCGCAAATTTTGCATTTTTTCTAATGAGTTAAGTGACATAACCTCACTTTAATAATTGTGATTTTTTTTACGCCAAAGTCTCCCAATTTAGTAAATTGCATAATTTGGTCGATTTTTAATAAATAAGAATGACGTAAGCCCACTTTTTGTCAAGGGTGTTTTTGTGGGAATTGGTTGGGTAAAAACCATTGGGAAACACAGTCTGGAATAGATTAGGGTCGTTTATTTTAATGGTTTGTGTGGCGATAATTGAATTAAAAGCGATCAGAATTGGGAAATATCAACGAAAAAATGGAATTATTGTTATTTGGTTGCCATGGTTTTCCTAGGGATTTCACAATGAACAAATTATTGAATTGTTGTTTGGTTACCATAGTAATTATTAGAGATTTTTGTATTTGATTACTCTTTGCCCCAGGTTGGTTTCTGGTGCCGGCGACATAAAAATCACCAAAGACGGCAACGTACTCCTCCACGAGATGCAAATCCAGCACCCGACCGCCTCACTCATAGCACGTGCTTCAACCGCTCAGGACGACATGACCGGGGACGGCACCACGTCCACGGTCCTCGTTATCGGCGAACTCCTCAAACAAGCCGATATCCTCATCGGCGAGGGGTTGCACCCGCGGGTCGTCACCGAAGGTTTTGACAAAGCACGTGCCAAAACACTCGAAATTCTCGATTCGATTAAAATCGCGATTGAAATAAATCGCGAGAATTTACTTGATGTTGCACGGACTAGTCTACGAACTAAAGTGCACCAGATCCTGGCCAATGTCCTTGCCGATGTTTGCGTTGACGCTGTGTTGGCCATCAAAAGTAAGGACAAGCCGGTAGACTTGCACATGGTCGAGTTGATGGAAATGCAACATAAAACCGAAACTGACACCACCTTGATTAAGGGTCTGGTGCTTGATCACGGCTCCAGGCATCCAGATATGCCCAAAAGGTTGAAAAATTGCTACATTCTCACGTGTAACGTCTCAATGGAATATGAGAAAAGTGAAGTCAATTCGGGTTTTTTCTACAAAACGGCAGAAGAACGCGAGAAGATGGTTCAAGCTGAGCGTGAATTTATTGAACAGAGGGTGAAAAAAGTCATTGCTTTGAAGAAAAAACTTTGCGATGGCACTGATAAGAGTTTTGTTGTTATTAATCAGAAAGGGATTGATCCAATGAGTCTTGATCTTTTGGCCAAGGAAGGTATAATGGCCTTAAGACGAGCCAAAAGACGCAACATGGAAAGATTGGCTTTGGCTTGTGGTGGAATCGCTTTAAATCATTTCGATGATATGCAAGAATCGCAATTGGGTTATGCTGGAGTTGTCTATGAACATGTTTTGGGCGAAAATAAATATACTTTCGTTGAGGAATGCAAAATACCACAGTCGGTCACCATTCTTATTAAAGGGCCCAATAAACACACTCTCACTCAAATCAAGGATGCTGTGAGGGATGGATTAAGGGCCATCAATAATGCCATAGAGGACAAAGCCTTGATTCCAGGTAATAAAAAGACAAAACTGAATTAAAAAAAAATTAAATTATCCTTTTTATGAGTTTCTACATGGGAATTTTTGCTGAATTTCATCATAAATCTCCCAAAAAATCACCAAATTTGTGTATTTTTTAAATTTTGTAGTCAAGAATTGTAAAAAATCTAAACTATCGTTAAATTTAGGCCGTTTTTCAAGCATATTTGCACAAAACTACAAAATTAAGCCCAGCATTATATTATTTTTGAACTTTTTTTAAGGTTCCAGCGCATTATTTTTCAGTCAGAAACTCACTCATTTCCCGAAATTAACAAAATATCTAGTTGCTTAATGGATGACGTCACAGTCATTTTGTGACGCGTCTTAAAAATGTGCGTTACTAGGCTTTGAAATTGTAAATAGGGGTCAATGACCTGACCTGGCCACACAATTGTTAATTTATTAGACTCACAATGCGTTTTCCGTTTAAAATAGAGCTCAAAAATTGAATTTACGAGTTGCTTCAACTACTCCCATCACCAAAAACCCAACTTCGGTACTTACTTGTCAATGTTGAAAATCGCCGTTTAGATCAACACATCGGAACACTGAAAGTCTTTGAACACTTTTGCACAAACATTTGCACGAAATAACCGATTTAACAGCGATTTTTCCCGAATTTACTAAGCGGTAAGCGGCCATCACGAAATTTGATGCACCGCCAATTGTTTCGCTACCAACCGTACCAATAAAATCACTAAATGTCATAGCGCTTAATTCAAATTGATTTTGCACACAAAACAGTTTTTTGTGATATTTTTCAGGCGCAGGGGCTTTTGAGGTGACCGCCCACAAAGAATTGATGGCTTACAAGGACACCGTTAAAGGAAAATCGCGTCTTGGAATTGGTGCTTACGCGGAAGCCCTTCTTGTAATTCCCAAAGTTTTGGCAACGAATTCTGGTTTCGATGCTCAGGTTTGTGTGATTTTCTCATTGATTGTTTTATAGTTATTTGTTGTTCTTAGGATACTATTGTAAAACTTCAAGAAGAATCTCGTAACAATAAGGAACCAATTGGGCTTGATTTAGCTTCAGGACAACCGATTAATCCGAAAGATGCCGGAATTTTCGATAATTACATCGTGAAGAAACAAATAATTAATTCGTGTTCGGTGATTGCAAGCAATTTATTGTTGGTTGATGAAATAATGAGAGCCGGAATGAGCAGTTTGAAAGGTTAAATGGATTTTTTTTGTCAGTAATTTTATTCACGTATTAATGCTTGATTTTGTAATTATTATACAACAATAATAAAGGATTTTAACACCCATTTTTTGGCCAAAGCTATTATTTGGCGATCGTATAGTAATTTTGTGTGTCTGAAGTTGGTAATGTGTGTCTATTTACGCCAAAAAAAAGACAGGTTATTGTGATTGACGTGAGTGCGATAGAGACGGGGATAATTGTACCCGATTGGTTGGTTCAAAAATCTCCAACGAACTTTCTCCATATTTCTTCAAACGAGCCGTTAAAAGTGTGTAAAAATTAACAAAACTCGTGTGCTTTGAATAAAATATCGTGTTTGTGGTCGTGTAGGCATTGCAATTTGACGTTATAAACGTCATTTTAAGTGGAAAGTTTGGTTATATTGGGGCAATGTCGAAACAGGGGGCCAACATGGATGACTTCCTCAAGATCGAAAAAATTGGTGAAGGCACTTACGGTGTGGTGTACAAGGGCAAAAACAAGAAGACGGGTCAGCTAGTCGCAATGAAAAAAATCCGACTGCAACCCGAAGACGAAGGTGTGCCTTCCACAGCCATTCGCGAAATCTCCCTCCTGAAGGAGCTCACACACCCCAATATAGTCTCCCTGGAAGACGTGATGATGGAAGAGAATCGTCTTTACCTAATTTTTGAATTTTTGTCAATGGACTTAAAGAAGTACCTCGACACCATCCCACAGGGCTCCTACATGGACCCCCAACTCGTCAAAAGCTACCTCTACCAAATCAACGAAGCCATTCTCTTCTGCCACCAAAGACGAGTCCTTCATCGCGACCTTAAGCCCCAAAATCTGCTCATCAACTCCGAAGGGGCTATCAAAGTGGCCGATTTTGGACTAGGGCGCGCCTTTGGGGTCCCGGTTCGCGTTTACACGCACGAAGTTGTCACTTTGTGGTACCGCGCCCCCGAGGTGCTCCTCGGCTCTGCACGTTACTCGTGCCCTATTGATATTTGGTCTCTGGGCTGCATTTTCGCCGAAATGGCCAACAAAAAAGCCCTTTTCCAAGGCGACTCCGAAATCGACCAACTTTTCCGCATTTTTCGGTAATCAAATCATGTAACTATAGAAACGAAAACAACTTGCATTTTTTTTCGATTCAGGGTTTTGAAAACACCAAGCGACGAAATCTGGCCAGGGGTGTCCACATTACCTGAATATAAGGTTACGTTCCCTAATTGGAAATCATGTACTTTGGAAAGTCAGGTAAAAAATATGACTAGCGACGCTATAGATTTGTTGAAACAAATGCTGATTTATGACCCGGCCAAGAGGATTTCGGCCAAAAAAATCGCTTTACATCCGTATTTGCAAAAGGTTGATACGTCAATAAAGCCGATCCTTAAATAAGCGGTTAGGTTTAGGTTTATCGTGTTTAGTATGACTATTTTCTAAATATATTTGTTTAAAAAATCTTTTGTGTTTGAAAACCTCCTTAATACATCATGCACGAGCTGCACGTGTATATTGCTATGGTGATGCGTCAATGTAGCTATGGTAACAGTGAAAGGAAATGCGGGACAGTGGCGCAACATAAAGCAGATCATTTGGGAACATAGTTTTAATGAAACAATTGAAATAAATACATTTTGTGCAATTCAACAACGTCTAGAAAAATAAATTGTACCCTAAAGTTTAATTAAGCGTTGAAATGTTTTTTGTGTGAATTAATTTGTGCCATTTAGGCATTTATTTAAAAAATTGCATACGCTACTCACGTAACTTTCTTTATTTTCGGTGTAGTGTTTAACATGAGGACTTGTTTCGTAACAGAGAGTTGTTACATCGATACCCAGAGATTTTCGATAGTTGGCGAAATATTCAATATCCTTGAAAAAAAAAAAAAGATGATTGGCTACAATAGTTAAGATGGTTACCGTATAAGGAATAAGAATGTCTTTTTTCGAGTAGATAAAATGTTGGGGACAGTTGTTTTTATCATCTTTCAAGTTTTCTAACGGGTTCGATTGGAACGTTTTTTTCGGACTGATGTAATTGCTAACAACCTACAATAATAAATCAAGGAATATTTAAAGTTTTTGGTGCGAACGCACCTCGTATAACCAAATCATAGACAAAAACATAGTCATGAGGACTGAAGCGGGAATATTGTAAAGGGGCCTTCCACCCAAAATTGCCGAAATGGCCCGAAACAGACTCAGAACGCGACGTTTTCCGGGCGCTGAGTCGAAAATCACTCCTTTTATCTGCACAAACAGTACATTTTGTCCGATACTTTAAACAAACATTTTATGGCAAAGTTAACAGCATTTCAAGGCTTATTTTTGTATCTCATGAATAATCATTATACATGGAAAGTTTTACCTGAATCGGTTTGGGGCTCTTTTCAAGCGCCAGCGTGAAATTCTGATACAGAAAAGCGCCCCCATTTGAGAAACAATGCACAATAATCGGGTGATTCTCAAAATTTAAATCAACCAAAAGCTTAACGAGTCGTTCTCCAATCGTGATCATCTGCAGTCGCTTCCAAAAGAGGCATTTCACCGGAGCGGTGTATCTCAAAGTTATCAAACTGTTAAAAAAAATGGAAATTGAAATTTTGTAAAAATCAAAAAATTATTCTCACCCTCGGTCTTCGTAAATTTGCGAATATTTGGCCAAATACTTATCCTGACATCCGGCCCAACCGAAAAGTAGGATAACGGGGATTTTTTCTTCATTGACGACAAAAACGTAGTCACTTTCTCCGGTGCCATTCGGTTGGCTGTAGTTAAAATTTGGACTGGGAAATTTGATGTAATATTCGAGATTGTCGAGATCGGCGGCACCGGCCATTTTTCAAAAACGGTGCGCATCGATCGATAAATGAACGTGGATGACGGCGCCGAAGCTGAGTGACGTGGGGGACGACGTCAGTGACAATTTGTGTATTGTTGGTTACATATACTTTCCCAAATTTAAACGATTTCTCGACTAACTCAAGCGCTTTTCAAACAGTTCTAGATTAAATTGTTATGCATTACTCATATCAGTGGAGTTTTTTCAATAATAATCTAAATGATTGCATATACATTAGCAAGTTTTTGGCCATTGCAAACAATTTATTACGATTTCTAAAAAACTTTAGTCCTGTTGTGATTTAGTTTCACCAAGGACAAGTGTTTATTGCAAAAATCGTAAAATACTTAAACATAGATTAAAATACAATTATTTCACTACATAGATAAGAGATAAGCGCGTCTGATCTCAACTCAAATCCGCTGAGTAAATAATGAGTAATGTAAATAATGAAATTCTCACTTTTTTTCGTAATAATTACAATACCACGTGACCGATAATAAGTCACGTGTGCCTTTATTCGAAGGTTGCTTGATAAAATTCCGCTTTTATTGATTTCATAAAAATAAAAAATCACTCTAACCGAATTATTTTCGTGATTTATTCACCAAATTCTCAAAATTGATGATTGAATTGAACACTGACGTAAAAATTTAATTTTGGTCACGACATGACTAAGACCAAGCCTTGGGTCAGGTGTGACAATTGCGCCGAATTGCGAAAAACACGGCAAAAGTGGCGCCAGGAAGACACCCCGGACTTTTCCAGGCGTGGAAACTGTCCAACAAAAGGTCTTCTTTTACAATTTTGATAAAATCGCTCACATGGTCCGACCTGTATCACTCAACCCTTGACCTTGGACCCACCAATCGTAGCAAAGTTTAGGTGACGCATGCGCATTTAAATAACAAAGTGGCATTGTGTCAAGTCATTTGTACGAGTGTTGTCGTCCATCTTCAAATCATTCCTTTCTGTTGCCCATTTCGGCGGAAAAAGACCCATCAAACAGCGGAGGCCCATCGTAACCTTACCATGGTCACCCACATCAACGATAAGGTAAGGCCCATGTGGGCGTGGCACATTTTCCGGAAACGCAATAGATTTTTGACAGATCGTGACCTTCGATTAGCCGGAACAAAAAATTTAATATACAGAGTGTTTGTTTCACAGGCCGACCTTGTGTCGAAGCTCACCGATGCCGGCGACCAACTTGTCGTCATCGACTTCTTCGCTACTTGGTGCGGGCCATGTAAAATGATTTCGCCGAAATTGGAAGAGTTGGCTCAGGAATTCCAAAACGTGCACATTTTCAAGGTAGGCGGCTGTGTGTGTGTATCTATTTGACGTTTGTTTTGTCAACGTGTTTTGTTTTAGGTGGATGTGGACGAATGCGAAGATATCGCGATGGAATATAATATTTCGTCAATGCCTACTTTTGTTTTCGTGAAGAATAGTCAAACGATCACGCAGTTCAGCGGCGCCAACTATGAAAAGCTCAGACAGTTGGTAGTGGAGAACAAGTAGATTGTTTCGTTTTCTTTAATTTTTTCATGTACTTTTAACACAAATATTTGCAAAAAAAAATTGTAATCCGAGCATTTTTCTTGATTCAATGCGTAGGTTCTGTTATTTTTTATATTAATTGTATTTGAAAGCGTGAATTGTTGTATATTTTGAGATTCACCAAGTAGCGCCTTAAATGATGTAAAAGCAAAATAAAGTCATTAAAACGTAACAAAACTGCGTTTTTTTAAATCAAAAAAACAATTTATTTTACACAATCACAAAAAAATAAAACAATATTGCAATAATACATGATATTTACGCTAAAACTAGTATTTGTTCATTTATATTTTTAATTCTATAAAATAATAAAAATTTGTCAAACAAGAAAAATATTTTACAATACGATAAAAGTCTAATCTACACATTATACAATTTATTGGACGGACGAGAAAATTAAGTACATTATATGAGTCATAATCTAAAAACGCTACAATATTTTTTTGGTGCTTTTTCATTTTACACTAACTAGAAAAGTGTTCAAATCTTTCAGATACAGGTACTTCTACAACTAGGTGATGCTGTAGTAACATCGAACACTTTGATAAAACAATTAAAAAAATATAATATTTAAAAAAAAACACGTAAATAAATAAATGTCATGCATTTCTTGTTCTTAGTTTCCTTTTTTTGAGTAGTACGTATCGTTTATTCATCACAGTGCCGGTAGAAATGGAAATTATATTCGATAAATTCATCCAAGTTGCTCAATTTACACGTATTCTGCGAAAACAGAAGTAAATCGATAAATTTAATAGCATATTCGAAGCGCCCAGACAATTCCAGTCTGGATCGATGGGTCACAATTGGTTAAACCACAATGAAATTTCCAAAAATTGTCAAAAAAAAAAATTGTCAAATGACTCTTACCTGATTGGCTCGACTCGACGCTCGGTACGTCATAATTTTCGACTGAAAATCGGCCATATTGACCTCAAAAATGACACTTTGTGTACTAATCAACTGACTCGGACTGTGCTCATTGACTTTATGTCTTGTTTGCGGCTTCTCAAAGGCACATCCACGTTCCTTATAGTTATTATTGCAATACTCGACCTCCTTGATCGATTCTTGAGTTGATCTAAAAAAAGTGTCAAAAAAATTTTTTTCCCAAAAAATTGTCAAAATTCACCTGAATATGAGATTAATGAACTCGTCGGGCATATATTTCGAAATAGGAACGGAATAGGAATAATTATGCGGCTCAGGCTGAGCTATTAGATATTTATGCGTCAAGGTCGTGTTAAAGTTACGACCTTGAACAATAATCAAGAAAATCTGGTCATCTGTGAGTGAACAAAACAGTTAAATCAAGTTGACAAACTATAAAACAATCAATCACCTGGCATGTCAAACGAACTTATCTCGCCTGTCAAATCATAAGCGTCTCGTTTTTGTCGTTTGTCAATCTCATTGGTTGTCGAGTGAAATGGCGTGGCTAATTTCGCTTGTTCTAGATTTAGGACTGTACGATTCGTTGATTTATCGCCATAAATTGAATTGGGCGATTCCGGTGGGGGAATTACCGGTGGTTGTGTTGCTGCGCAACAATAAATCTGACAAAGATGGCTACTTTCAAGGTCTTGATCAACCGATAGACAATCGGGTGGTCGGCCGATGATAGCCGAAGGCCGTTTCGTTAAACTCGGATCTATGGTGATACGTGTGACGTCATCGTCTTTGTAATTATTGTTACTTGTTTTGTGGTATTCGGTGTGTCGTGATTGATGGTTTTTCGGCACTTTCATTTGTCGTTTGGTTACTATGGACGACCGATGGGTTTGTTGGAGGTTAGTTCGGACGAATTGGTTGTGTCGTGAGGCTTCCATCAGGTACAAGGTTGTTATAGCGGCCAAACTAGATTTTTGACAATTTGGTGTCAAGTCAAAAATTGTCAAAAACTTACCAAAATGCCATTATAAGAACCAGAATGACGATAATTATTTGAATAAATTTATTCGAACAGAGTTCGTCGTCACGGTCACAATGATGTTTGGAACATTTTTGCATTGAATTGGAATGTTTCAAGCTACTCACTGTTGAAAAATTATCAAATATTTTTTGACAATTTAACTTAAATTAAAATACCCACCTGTACTAGTCGATTTGAGACTATCACCACGTTTCAATTTATTCAATCGGCGATTGATTCGTTCTAATTGATCGATTCGAGTCTCCAAATTATCAGTCACTTTACATAATTCCTTAACAGCACCGATATTTTCCATAAAAATGCGCTCCTTGTTGACTACCAAAAAATTATCAATGGATTGACCATTCTTTAAGACAAGGTCACCAGCCGGTCTGACCGCTTCCGGGAGGATTTTAGCCACTTCCTGAGCTATCACACCGGTATCCGAGTGTTGTGAATCACGACTTAACTGAGATGCAAACGACGGTTCGTAGTCATACCTTAAAAAAATCACTCAATCGTCTCTAAAATTGGCTTAGTAAGGCGATTGTAGCGTGAAATGAGGTGTCACACTATAGGCTAAACGTTCAAGAAAAATCCAAAATTTCGAAAAAAAGCTATAAGTGGCCCACTTTTTGCAAAATAAAAACGCGAAAATTGCACTATGGTCTTAATTGGGTGATTGTAGTGTAAAATAAGGTGTTACACCGTTAAATAAAATTTCAAAAAATCGCCAAATTTTCAAAAAAACCTCACAACAAGGTTAAAAAAATCAAAAATAGGTAAATTGAGTCGTTCCAGATTGGCGCACACTTGGGGTCAATTCTTTAAAAAAATTATCAAAAATTTCCAAAAAAAAAACCTACAAATCGTCCGATTTTTGCGAAATAAAAACCTACCTAACAACTCTGAGTTTTTGGACGTTTCGTAGCTGCTCAGCCGTGTCACATTCGACGATATTTTTCTTCGCCCTTATGTCACTTGGTTGTATAATATGTCCAGTTACTTTAATATTACCATGGACGACCAATGATTCGTCCGGTCTGTCCGTATTAATACCAACTTTCCCATTATGAAAAATTGAGTCCTCCAACAGAAAAGAAAACCAATGAAAAAGTCCAAATTGCAAAATTTTGACTTACTTGCGTCTGGCCTTTTTGCCAACACAATTCAACGTCACTTTCAAATTGGCCAGGATTTGAAGCCCTCACAATTATTTTTTGACTCGCGTGACTTATAACCGGAAAATTACCATTTGTAGTATGTGCATGTAGACCTACAACCAACTAAGTACGCAAAAATTATCGAATATTTATATTTTTTGTGGAAAAAAACCTGAAAATATCGCTGTTCAGGATTCGGTTTACCCTTTTTTCGCATGTTATTCGACGTTGTTTCACTGAAATGTAATCGGCCTACTGTGACCTTTGTTACTTGTGAATTCACAAGTTCGACCCTAAATTAACAAAACTTTGTAATGCATTATAAAAAATTGTGTAAAAACGTACAAAACGGGATGAAATGGTTTTTTGCTTCTATCACTTTGACTTTGCTCAACTCGTATCGTTTGAGTCGGACAGTCATGTTTAACACCGTAAAAGTGTAGATGGAAGCTTGAGATCTTTTGGAAACCGTCGGGAGTTTTAACAAATTGTGCGTCACCCAATAATTGGACGTGGCAAGTTATCTAAAAGCGAAAAAATGTGTACAACTCGGGCAAAATTAACTTGATTGAAAAAAAAAACTTGCTTAAACATTTCTAGCCTGGAAACATGGGTCACACTTGTGCCCAAATCTGATTCAAAAATTCGTCAAAATTTCAAAAAAAATGTGAACAAATCGTCACAGAATCATCCGATTTGGACGCAACAAAAATCAATTTATTCGTTTTGATGTCACCTACCTGGAAATGGTTCTTTTTCTGGCATACAAAGGCATCGTCGGCGTTTGAAAAATTGAAGCCTTTATCGGCATCAACTCGATAATGTGGTACCGGCCTGTAAACACGTGATTTATTTTTTTTTACAAAAAAAGGGCAAAAAAACACACAATTCGGTCAAACTTTGATCGCAGAGTGCGTGCCATTGTGGCTGTTGAAAAGGGCTAAATCTAATACATTGATATTGAGATTCAGAAAGGCAAGCTTCAGAAGATGCGTACTCTTCATCCAACGGTGTGGAAAGAGGCCCAGGAGGGCTCAATTGACTCGTCGTGCAATTTTCTAAAATTGAAAAATTGTCAAAAAAAGTCAAAAAATTTTTTCAAAAAATTTTACCCGGCTCACTTTTGACCAAAGGCGAATCTTGCGATAATTTTCGTTTTTTGGGGGCACTTTGTAAATTCGTATAAACCGTTTGTATGTTATCCAAATTCGGTTCACACAAGTTATTTTCAATAGCCGGGGTATAGCCCAAATGTACCAAATTCTCATCCCCTTTATATATCCCTCTATCTGTAAAATTCTGATTCGAATCCTCAGGGATCATCAATCCCGTATCTTGCATGATCCCATTTTGCTCGGCTACTACGATGTGTGAGCCCAAAATTAAATTGTCGCCCAACATGGGGCCAATAACTGGTTTGTAGATATTTGGCCCCAAAGTGGTGTAAATATTCTCAGAGGGGTTAAGTGGCTCGCAACCCTCTTGGGGGCTATAAGGGTGCTCTGAACTGCTATCAGGAGGGCTTTCGGGCAAAGAATGGCCCGCATTTCGCTTGTTTTCCACAATAACATTCAGTAGTTTACCTGAAGGTGGCGTCGAATTTAGCGATTCGTTGAAATAAGGGTTCGTACTTTGGGAGCCTTCGCTGTTTATGAAGTCTTCCAATTGGGAAAAGTCAAGGGCTTCGTTATCGATGCCGCTGACAAAGTCCGAACCGCGACCTGTGAAATAACCACGGAATTCGCTTATTTGAATCATTTCAGTCTGAAATGATGGGTCACACTTGGCTAGAAATCGCTTTTTGAAAACTCAAAAATTGTCAAAAATTTTCGAAAAAATGCCAATTGACTATTAAAAATGACCTGAATCGTCTATAATAGGCTAGAAGTGCGCCCAAACGTATATTTTAGCAATTTTAGGGAACGGTAAAAAAAATTGACAATTTTTGAAAATGCCAACTTGGTGATAAACACCATGTGTGACCCATCGTTCCACACTATTTTCGTCCAATTAAACCAGCGGTCGTGAATTCGGTCTGATTTGATCATTCATAACGTCGAAAAAACCCAAATTCTAGGTTAACCGGACCGCTCTGATGCAAAACATTCAATCACGCCGGTTTTAATTATTTTCTTCGTGTAATAAACGACAATCGACTTAACAGAGCATATCAATGCCGAAGAAATGCTTTTCTTCAGTCGACGAAAAGAAAATCGAAACCGTTATGATTATTATTGTCTAGATTTCGATTGACTTTCGCTGGATAATTATTTTTATCATGATCATTAACAGAAGAACATTGAAGCGAGAAGAAAGAGAAAAAAAAACACGAATCAAGTTGGCACGCGCTTTTGTTCACTGAACGAGAGAAGAATGTTTGAGAATCGATTCGGCAACCTGTTATTCGCCAACTAGGATGAAAAATAATATGTTGTTGCCAATAACAACGACGATAAACAATCAAGTGTACTATCGACTAAACAAACCACCATCGCAATAATGACTATCGAAATCTTCAAAGGGGCGAGGAATGAGAATTTTTATCGCTTATCAAGTTGTCATTGAACGCGATTTAAAAATAATACAAAAAAATGGAAATAATTTGATCTAACAAAAAGTGCAAATAAAGACGTGTTACGTCACAATTGGACAATATTTGATTATTTTTACGCTAATAGATGAATAAGATGTTTTCACATACTAGTTGGCCAGGCTAAAACAAATGAACTTATCTGACATGCGACAAAATTATGATTATTGTAAGCCTAAAAAGAGTTTAAAACCAACTAATTTAAGATAAAACTGGTTTCAAAACTAAGTTGATTCCTTTATTCAATTAATATTAAATAAAACAATACAAGCGTATGTCCAGAAACAAAAATTTACGTAAAAACTAGCAAAAATGTCAAAAAAGCACAAATTCGTCGCGTCACCTTTGCTCAGTTATTCATTTATCTTTCACTCGACACGTTTAATTAAAATTTTACATTCAAAAAACCTAAAGAAAGTTGCGAAAAACAAATGAAAGTATTGTAAAACGTGAAATTCGAAAAAAATCACCTGGCCCACTACGATGTCTATTCTCTCTACGATCGTCCATATCCCAAAATTCCATAATTCCAATCACTGACACATTCCAAACAGAACAAAAAAAAACACCAAAAACAAACAAAAATTTATATTTCCCGAAAGTGCAAAACAATTACGTCACACAATCATGTCATTTTCGCCGCCGCATCCAGTAGGCGTCAATTTTACAGAAAACAAAACACACAACAATCTGTTGCAAAGATAACTGGATTATTTAATAAAATACTTAAGGAGTTAAACGATATTTAACCCACCAGCCGTTGCCCGGCAACTTGTGTGGGGGAGGGGAACGAAATCGAAAATTTCCACATTGGATTGGAAGAGGCGGAGCTTGGACGCGTGACCGACCAATGGGAAACACGCGCAAAAATCGATCGCTGCTCTGATTCGTTCGATGCGGTGGGAAATGGACGGCCGACAAAATATAGCAAAGATGGAGGATTTTTGCGAAAAGGGCCTACTTGATTTTCGGGATAATGTCGGGATCGCGTGTAAATGCTCGTTGACAACTGCGTTTGGTCGATACAGTGATGGGCGCGAAGGGGGAGGGAGGGGGTGGACAATAATTCCATCATTTTGATCAAGTGGCCACGGTTTTTGCAAGAAATGTCAAGTTTTTGTGTTTTTTTTTATAATTTAGATTTTTTTTATTCATACCCTTGTAATTTTTTTAATGAAATAACAATTTTATTCTATAGAATCATCAATTTAGCTTTATGATGACATACTGTGCCTGACAATTTTTTGTCACAATATGACAAAATAGTAGTAAATAATTAGAAAAATATAGATGACAATATAACAATTATTATAAACTTTTATTTACTAACTTAAGCAAAAACACCAAATTTTTGACACTCCTAGATTAAAATCACGTCTAATCTTATTTTATTCGAATAACTGGTCATTTTTAAATAAAATTTCAACCGATTGACACGTCGCGATTTTTCCACAGTTTAAAATGAAATAAAAGTGGTTTCATAGGTAACCAATTTTTTTTGAGTATATGTATGAGGTGTCATACATATTTTGATTTAGAAGTTAATTACCCATTAAATGGTGCAAAAAATAAACAGGGTGCCATTGAAAAAAAAAGGTTGACACTCACAATTTTGACATACGTCATCGTAAAGCGAAGTTGATAATTTTATCCAGTAGATTTCGTCAATTCATTCAAGAATAATATTTGGTTTATTATACATTTTGTTTAATAAAAAAGTACCAAGGGTGAAAATGGAAACTGAAACACACGGTATAAAGTTTTATTAAAAACAAGTCATATGTTAATTGATTTATTTTTTAATTGCAAAATACATTTTTAATGGATTTATTTTAAAATTTTTATTGTTTTTCTTACTCTTTTATTTTTTTTGGAACATAAAAAAGTTTTATTTTGATTTTATTAATAAAATAATGATGTAGTTCATATCCTTTTGCTGAGATTTTTATTTCGTAGATATTTTATACCGATTCAAGTAAACCAAAAAAAAAAATAAATAAAGTACGCGTTTTAACATCGTAACTCAATTTTTTACCACAACTCCCAGAAAAATTGCCGGATTTGACTCAAATTTTCACACGAGTTGTGTCAAAGCCTGTCCTAAAAACCCCCCAAATATAAACCTCTTCGAACGTTTACAAGTCCAATAAAAACAATGCTTTAAAAACCTACATTATTTTTTCTTTCCGTTTAAATCGATCGTCCAAAAAAAGGGACCGAAACGTTGCTCACCTGTCGAGGGTGTGTTTGATACCCTTTTTAAATCGTCGATAAATGCACAAGCTGCGTTCACGCATCAACGACCCGAGAAATTATATCGATACGTTAATTTTGAAACAAAACACAGTTGTAACGTCACGATTTATCAAAACAATGTTCTGTTTTCGGTCTTATCAACACGTTGTGATTAGAAAATCATAAATCAAAACAATTAAAAATCATTGACTAGGCAACCAAATATACACTGTCACAATTTTTTGCTCCAATTTTACACAAAAACTAAGTAAACAGTTTTTTTTTTAACGAAAATGATTTAATTCTTGTGTTCTTCCCCTAAATGGGACACAGCCCCTAAGCCACCTGTCGCTCCTTCCGGTGCAAATTCACAATTTCCGGTCAAGGGACTCCCCGAATGACCCTCTTTATTTCATCAACAATATTCCCCTCAATTACCAATTTATTCAATTGAATTCAAGTTAATTCGAATACAATGCCCCCCTAAGCCCCCCTACACTCACCTAAAATCGCCTGTAGCGCCAAATCGGCCGATAATGCGTCCATTTCTTGCAAAATATCACATCAAAACTCAATCATTTTCACGTTTTTTTTTCGCATCACTTGAATGAATTTTGAACGATTTTCTACAAGAGATTGTGTCAAAAACAAGACACGTTCTTTGACATTTGACAGGTGGCCATAACAAGTCGCTCAGTAAAGGATGCGCGACCAATCAGACGCCGGCTAAGTGCGTTAAAGCCTCTGATTGGTCAATTTTTTAACAACAAATCATAAACACGAAATTTTGCAAGATATATTTGCAAGTTGTTGCTTGATTGTAGCAAATCAGATGAAAATATTTTTCTTTTTAAGTATTTGGTGAAGTAGGTTCCTGTTTTTTTGTTCGCGTCAGTGGTCACAGGTGGCGTTCCTTTGATTTCATTCACTAAACAGCTGAATCGATCGTCCACAACTGGTCCGAAAGTCATACACCTATTTCAATGCAAGTTAAAGGAGGTAATTTTGTGTTTTTGGATCGGCTGTATATCAGATTGACCTACAGACAGCTGTTTACGATCTTTGCAATAATGGCCGACTTGTCTTGCCCTAGTCGTGTTTTAAAAATGTTTCCAACGAATTTAAATTTCTCCCCGATTTAAACGTGACAAAAATCAAGTGTACCATGACCGTAACAACAAGCAACAATTGGTATGACTGCCCAAATAAAAAGACCCAAAATATAAACAAAAGTGTGAATTTCGATGTGAGTCACTAGATCGATTCAAAGGGGTAGGTTTGAGCCAAGAACCCCCCGATTTATATTTTTTTGCTTGGGATTGTAGAAATCGGGGGTTGGTATCGCCTGACATAACCTTCAAAAAAATTCAAAAAAAATGGACGATGAAGCGAAAAAAGAACGCACTTTCCCCACATTGGAGTTAACCCCCACGGGGGCAACGTCCCCCGAGATCCAATCCCCCAAAACGCCAACTCTATCACGCAAACTCAAAGCTGTAAGTCTCGATTCGGAGCCCCCCAAGCAATCGACAAGTCTTGAAGTGTCTCGAGATGTGTTCTCAATGCCCAACACCCCCAAAAGACAAGCCAAACACAAGCTGGAATTCGACAACAAACCTGTAACCCTAACCCCAAATTTTAGCTCAAATTTGAAGAAATTTGCATCGAATAATAGCATCTCAGGCTCACAAACACTCAAAACACTACCAGAAATCATGACATTGCAGGACTTTTCTGATGGTCGCACCAGCGAACCGGTGCGAGTCAAAACAAGGGGGCTGCTGGAGCGCCGGGGCTCTAATGCCAGTCTTACCATCGATTTGGGCTCAAACTCGAGCATTGCCGAAAAAACTACAACTTTTATGCGACTCAATTCGGCGAAAAGTGTCTCAAATTTGAATCTCTCGACGTTTGGCGATAGGTGTGCATGCGCAAAGTCGGAACGACGCAAATCGCAGGAGGCTTGTGGTAATTGCATTATTTACGAATCAGTGCCCAGTAAAGCCAATGGATGCAAAACTAATAAATGTGGGGCTATTGCCAAACGGTGCAACTGTCGACGGAAGTCACTCTCCAATGAGAATCTCTATGTGCCCCCTTGTGGCTTTTGCCAAGGGGCCGCTACCAAGCATTGCAAAGGCTATCGCAAGGCCTACTATCCAAGACAACCCGATGTGGACTCGTCACAACTTCTATCAGAAGATTTCAAAATGCATCTTGAAAATGTACAATACCTTCAAACGGCCGGGAGCGTACTTTCCATAACCGACTTGAAGATGGCGTGTGAGGTAAATCACGTGACTGACTTGACACAAATGTCAAGTCAATCTTTTGACATTTGATATGATTTTTACACCGAAAAATAATCGATCCGTTTTCGTTACATCTCAATTAACATGACTGTGAAATTTGTTTGATGATTCGATTCATCAAATGTCAAAATTTTGACAGCTGAAGTGACATAATCATATGTAAATTGCACCATTGTTTCATAAGGTATCACGAGTGCCGAAACTGCACTCGGAATTCTGGGAAGTCCCCTTAAATTTGCAAGAAAAGTGTTACGTGTCGGGTAGTCAGAGTCGTAACCGGTATAAGGGTGTATTACCCAATGAACACAGTCGGGTTCATTTGCCCGGTCCGCAAAGTTACATCCACGCCAACTATATCAAGGTAATCGGTTATAACCGCCCAAATTCGGTTTAATTCGTTACTTGACAGGGCCCCGATTACACTGAAACTGCATATATCGCAACCCAGGGCCCGATGGCTCACACTTGTCTCGATTTTTGGGACATGATATGGCACACAAACGTAAGTAACGACTCCACCCACTTGACCACTTGACTTAAACCCCTCTTTCTGATTAGTGCGTTCGCATCGTAATGTTAACCGGTTTGGTTGAAAAGGGTCGGAGCAAGTGCGAACTGTATTTTCCATTGGGTAAGAAGGACCAATCAGCGTCCAAATCCTTCTATTATGTCACAACAATCCGCGAACGCGACCAAACCGAAGAAGAAATCTTCAAATTTGAAGAACTGAATCAAGTCGACTACGTTCCCTACTCCATAAAATATATCAAAAAAGAGAATCTCGATGAATGTGTTATCCGCCATCTTGAAATTATCCATACGAACAAAAACGAATCGCGTACAATTCGCCATTATTGGCTGCCAAATTGGCAAGATCACAAAATGGCCAATCCGGAGCAATTGCTCAAGATGGCATTGCATTTGCTCAACGACAATAAAACCGAAACGGTTAAAACCGAAAAACCGAAATTGAAACCGATACGACGCGAACGTCGCCGATCTAGTGACAGTGGACCGAAAGCTCCACCTGTTGTTGTACATTGTAGCGCTGGGATTGGTCGAACTGGTTGTTTTCTCGCCATCTTGAACGGTATTCAACAGTTGAAAACTAACTTAAATGTTGACGTTTTGGCCATTTTGTGCTCGCTGAGATTGAATCGAGGCGGCATGGTACAAACAGCCGAACAATACGAGTTGATACATCGCGTATTGAATTTGTATGTTGACACAATGTAATAGTAATCAAAATTTCAGGACAAAAAAATCCATGATGATAATCATTTGTATAGAATGTAAATGTGATAATTTTGTAGGATTAAGCGATATATTTTTTTTGTTGTTGTTCTGTTGCGTCATATTTATTACGATTTGTTTTTTATATAAATATTTAGGGAAAATCAATTTTAGCCGTTGGTAGTATTCATGTTCGCAATATACTTTTTTTATAGGTTAAGTTCATCTCATCGCACAATTGTGATTGTCAGGTTGGCACTATTGACTCATTCGTTTCATATACCACCAGTGGTGCCAATTTGAATATTCAAAAGAGTGATTTTTTACCAACCAAACGAAACGAAAAAAGCATTTTTTGATGAATATCTCTCCCAAGTACAAATTGATTTATCGGTGTTTTTCAATTATTTAATTAGGAGTGTTAATTAGACAATTGAGGAAAAAGAAAACAACTCTAAACACCAAATACCAGACTAATTTGTAAATTAATGTGTCAAAAATAATAATAATAATAATGTAAGACTTAAAACTGGTGTTTTTTTTATTCCTGCAATTCCGCCAAAGCTTTCTGAAACTTAAACTGCGTTTCCAACAAGACATGTGTCTTCACTTCAAATTCTTTCAAACTTTTTGTAAAGGCGGCTTTATCGAAATCTTCATCCTTGGCCTGCTGGATTTGCTTCTGTTTGGTCATTAACACCTTATTATAAACTTCCAAAACCTGAAATTTTAGGTGTTTTAATTTTGTTACCATGGTAACACCAATCAACAAACTTCGCCATCTACTACATCCAGAGCTGCTTTGATTTCTTGCCGTTTCAAATCTTTGACAACTATAGCTTTCAAACGTTTCAATTCCTCAACATTATACTCATTGACAGCTGTCAATTCTTGTTGACATTTTTTTATTTCTTGTAAAATCTCATCGTCGGGCATTGTTTTAGATAAATCCTCAACACTTAATAATCCTTGTTCGACTAAATCTTTCTTAAGGCGGCGATCCATACATATGGCAGCACGTGGACCACCAGCTGACTTGATTATATTCAAATCGGACGCTTTAAAAGTGAATTAAATGAGTTTGAAGTTACGACAAATGTGATTTTATTACGTTTGAGTTTCCCAGTAACACCCGGAAATGACGTCATCACTTTCTCCTCAATCAAGGCGGCCAATAGGCGTTGAGTTTTCGGGTTTGAAAATGAATCAACCATTCTATTGATTGATTGTAAATTTTTTTGAACTTTATGACTTGATAAAAAATACTTACGCACTCAAACCGTTCTTTTTCAAATCAAGGCCAACTGTTTTAGAGGTTAGCCCCAATTCTTGTTCCACTCCGGTTGCATTATCTGACCACTCATTGGCGTAATATTCGCCCAAATCGGGTATTTTTACATCAATTTCTTGCGAACATTCCTCGATTAATTTATCGAGGAACTAAAATTTTTTTTGTTAATACATAATTATAAAATTGAAAAAATCAATCAACCGTAGCGTGTGAATTCGTAACGGGGGCGCAATAGGGCTCCACAGTCGCCCAAAACTTATCCGAAGTATCATTCTTGGGTAAATTAATTTTGGGCATTTCATGCCTCAAGGGCACATCCACCGGAAGTGGATAATGACGTTTCAGGGGGCGTGCGCCCCCTTTCAAATCACGATACTTGGCCTTATCATCGGGCCGTTTCCGTTTGAGCCCCCCTTTATCATACGATTTGCCCTTTTTGTCTCTTTTTTCCTCAACTCGATCAATCGATTCGATTTCGCCCCTTAAAAACCGGTTACGCACAGCACACGTCGAAATTAACTTCTCAAGGTCGAGTTGAAGTTGATCAAGGTCGTCCATGTTCACTCCATCGTCTTCGGTGCGCCCCAAAACTAAAAACTTGCTCATTAATCAAAAGGGGCAAAACGTTAGGTTAGGGTTGATTACTGGATGAAAAACGGGGCAAAAGCTTCGTGTTGTCGCATTGACGGATCAAAGGGACGGTGTTTATGAAGTTTTCGGTGTCAGGAGGGATGGAGTCGTGACGGGAGGACGAGGGGGCGTCTTTCGCTTTGCCCCCTCGGGGGGCGTTTTTTGACATGAGGTGGCGTTTGGGGTTGTTCATATCACGCTTTAGGCACAAAGAACATGCAAAATGTTAATCATCAATGTTATTTTAGCCAATTTCACACAATTTTGTTGTTTGTTGACAATCGATACATAAAAATTGACACTTGAATTACAGGAAACTGTAAACTAAATCGAACATAAAGGGGGAAAATTTAATACGTGTTTCCGAAACGTAGGGCTTTATTTACTAATCAAGTAGATACACCTGGAGGCACAAATAATTATTAATTGATTACTGGACGCACTGAAACGTGATTAAATATGATTAAGATTTGGGCAGTACCATGTATCAAAAAAAAAACGGTGCAAAATTTTTATTGATTTCGAATTTCTAAAGGCGGGCGATCAAAATGCCGTATATTCCTCGGCATAACCATGTCATGTTGCCACTTGGCCACATCTTTCATGTAATTACAAACGGCCAAAATTAAATTTTCGGGGACTTTCGGCCCGATTCCTGGAACTGGATCCACGAACACATCCTCATACTCAATCTAAAACAATTATAAAAAAAAATTTCCCACTTTTTTTTTCTACTTCTGGCGCTTTTTCCTTGACGGACGGTTCACTTGTCGACGTTTCGTAACTTTTAAGTGACTCATTAGTGAAAATTTCACTCTCAATTCGTGTTTCAAAATGTTCAGGTGCATCAATTTGTGATTGAGTTAAACCAGCTTCAGCTAAAATACTAGCTTTGAATTTCTCAACTTCGTCGTCACTTTCACCCATCATGGCTTCCTGTAATGACTAAACCCGAATTTATTTCGGGGAAAAACCTAGTAGACTAGTCGGTGAATTACCCGAAGTCTTGCCAAATCTTCCATAAGATAAGTGTCTTGTTTCAAATCCTCTTCATCTTTCTTCAATGATTCACTCGGTGCTGATGACATTCGCGTACTTTTCGAAACAAGGTCATCTTCAACCGGAAATTGCGGAATTTTTTCGTCTTCAGCCAACTGTTCCGGAAATTTTTTTTCGGAAACAGCGACCGATTCTTTACGTTCTTCAACTTCTTCTTCTTTCACTTCTTCATCAACAGGTTCCGTCTTTTCTTCTGTTTCTTCCTTTATTTCTTCGTTGCTTTCTTCAAATTCGCCTTCGGCTCGTATTTTCATCAACAATTTCATGTAGTTGTCCGGATCCTGACTTGTGACACTTGGACACGAAACAACCGAACCCTCATCGTCTTTTTTCGTCTCCCTTTCACTTTTTTCCGTCACTTCGGACACAATCTCGCTCATAAAATCCGTTTCGAGTTCCTCTTCCACCGGTTTTTCCCCTGAATCTTTGGCAATTTTCTCGCGAAACAATTCGAGAAACTTATCCAAAAAATAGTAATTTTTCAAAGTTTGTGGCAACGAAGCATCAATTCGTGCTAAAAACTCATACAAATCGAGAAAAGTCGATAGAGGAATCATTGCAGAGCCACCTTCAGGCTCTTCGGTCAATATCTCACAAATCAAAATCATTGTTTGAGTGAGACTATCGGTCAAATGTGCGGCACAAAGTGCAATAAAACGCAACCAAGGCACGGCTTGATTATCGTCAAAGCCGCCCAAGACCAGAATTTGGATTAAGTTTGGGTGTTGGAGACATGCACCAATCCAACGATCCCATAAAGTTTTAAACGTGACGGTTTGGTGGCCTGCCATTTGGTACAAAAGGGCACGCAGCCAACCAGGCGTGAGACCATGATGGTCCCGTGGGATAGGGTATTCGAGCCGGGGTTTTACCGGTGGTGGGATGTTCAATGATAGGCATCGGAAGTACGTTGTGGCCCATCTGGAAGGTGATAACGACTTGGTTTTATCACCAATGATCAAATCGGGAAATTCTAGAGTGGAATGATGGGTCACACCATGGATCTAGCTCACATTTAAATTTCCAAAAATTGTCAAATTTGACAATTTTTTTCGCAACAAAAAAAATTACTAGTAGAGTGACGTGGCTATCACTGTTTATAACAAGTTTGTGATAGTTTTTTATAATTGAAATTCAGTCCGCGATAAAAACGCCAAAACGGGCCAAAATTTAATTTTTACGTAAAAATGTGTATCACCAATCGACTAATTGGTTAATTTCAGTCTAAAACACTATGCAACTATTCTGACTTTAATTTTCCAAAAATTGTCAAGTTTGACAATTTTGAATAAAAATTTCGCGTTTAAGGCAAACAAATCGTTACCAGTGCACTTTAATCACAAAAATACAATTCAAAAATTGTCAAATCGTCCAAAATAATCGATTCTGGTGGTGTTTTTAAGCAAAGGATGTTTCAGAAAAGCTACAAACTCACTTTAAAAGATCGTTGGGTTGCGTCCGAATGGCAGCTTTGGCAAACTGTCGTAAAAGGTAAGGAAAAGTCGGTGGAATACAGATTTGTTGCGAGCAATACATATCAGCCCCCATTTCGGGCATTTTGACAGCACTTTTAGTTGCTATCAAAGGGTTGCTATAGGGATATTGATCGAAATTAGGAAGTTTTTTAAAAAATGTGCAAATAAAAATAAAAACAAGTCGGAGACCTTGCCACGATTTGAATAAATGATTGAAAACTTGTTTAGGAGTCCGCAGTTTGGGTTTCAATGTCGTTGCGAGAGTGGTTTTGAAAGTGAAAGATGCTGCTGTTGCCACCAACACCCGAACAAAGAATTCACACGAAAAAAATTTTTAACGAGAGTGAAAATGTTGAAAGGGACTTGGAGGAGATTAAACAGTGGCTGAGGGAGCAACCACACCTTCCGGATTCTTGGGGTATCAAAAACAAAATGTTTAGACGTGTAGGCAACCAATAATTCACTGTACAATGGGTTGTCTAAACATTAAATATTGTTTCGGTAATTTTTTTTCACACGTCAAGCTTTCTATTGATATATGTTTTTCAATTCCTGTTATTATTAACTAAAAACTGGTTATTACGTGTGAGGAAAAAAACCCAAATTAATTGCAGCCGATTGCATTGAATTTTAATCCATTTTATTATTTTCGAGAATTAACAAAAAATATCCGGTCATATAATTTTTCCCTTGACACTAATTAGCGGATATCAAATGCAAAATTATCTAACACCATTTGAATTAATTAACAGGTTTTGCTCATATAGTAAAAAATTGGAAAGAAGAATGTTCAAGGGCGATAAACTTGACCTTGTTTTTTCATCTAATCTTGGGTCCATATTACAATTTTCGAAAAAAAAGATCCTTGACACAAAAATTGTAAAATAATTTAGAAACAATTTTTTTGCGATAAGTGAATAATTTTAATGCAATATCCAATGTCTTTACAATTGAAAAAATTGTCAATTGTCAAATTGCCAGGCTAGTATCATTTCCTGAAATAGTTTTTAAATCGTTGATTTTTTCAGACGACAGCCGCCTCCTAACATTTTTGCGCGGTTGCCGCTTTTCCCTCCCCCAATGCAAGAAAAAACTGGAAATGTATTTCACAGTTCGTTCCACAATGCCTGAGCTTTTCTCCAATCGCAATATTGCAAATCCCGGCTTGCAAGAAGTCCTCGACGTTGCGTAAATCCCCCAAAACTGATGTAATTCCCCTAATTAACCCGGTTTTCCCTCCAAACAGAGACGGAGCCGTCCTTCCTCATCTCACCCCCGACTGTGGTCGTGTTTCAATTATCAGAGCCGCTCGTCCACACTTTGAAACCCCAACGCCTTCCGAATTCTTTAAATTGGTTTTTATGATCGGAGATCTTCGGCTCGAATTGGAAGAATTCGGAGTACCGTTTGATGTGTATATTTTGGATGCGGGGTTTCCCTGGTTCGGTCATTTTCTCAAAGTGTCGCCATTTTTGTTCCGGAAGGCTTTTATTTGTATACAGGAGGCGTATCCGGTTGTTATTAAAGAAGTGCACATTGTTAATGCCAACTCGTTTATTGACTTTGCCATCAGTTCGATTAAACCGTTTTTGAATGAAAGTCTGAGGAATGCCATTCATGTACATCGAAACGTTGAAACTTTGTATGATTTTGTCCCTCGGGATATCCTCCCGGAAGAATATGGTGGGAGTGGGGGTAAACTAACGGATTTGAAACAATCCTGGATAAGGGAATTGGAGAAATCAACTCAATGGTTTGAAGAACAGGAAGATATAAAAGCTTCAATTAAATCAACTAGTTTTTGGAGTGGTTTTTTCGGTTTATGATGTAGGCAACCAAATATACAATAAAGAATTTAATTCGTGATGAGTTTGTTTTTCTATGTGTGAGGCTAAAGGTCGCAAATGAAACGAGGAAAAGTTTCATTTAATTGTAAATTATCGATCTTATGGCTCTTGTTGGGAATTCTGCAACAAACAATGAATGTTTATTGCGGTGTGACAAAACTTTGCAATTACGCTGTCATAAAGATAATTGCCACTTCAAAATCCATTAAAATAAAGTAAAACGTTTCCTGGATAACGACACGAATTGTACAATTATCGTGTTTCAATTGTTACGAACAAATGTTACAGATAAGCTGGAAATTGTTTTTTTTTTCTACTACACACAAAAATTGTAAACAAGTATTGTTTAACAAATTGTCAATAAAAACACCAACAATGTTTGTGACTCGCTTTTCACCAAAATAACTACTATTTTTATTTTTTTAATTGTTTGTCTAAAATTTCAGTGGTTATACCACTTTATTTTTTTGAAACTTAAAACTTTGAAAAGCTATATCTCGTGAAAAAAAGGTCAAAAAATTTTTTGTCATAGGAATTTTTAATTCAGTTTGATGTCCTTTATCAGCACCCGAGAAATTGTCCGGTACTTTTGAATCACCCGGTATACTAGTTTTTGCAAAATTTGTTTTTTGAAATTTTTTGCCTGAAAGTCAATAATCCAAAATTTTTAAAAAATTTTTAAATAAAAATCATTTTTCCTAAAGATTTTAAGTATTTTCACTAAATTGTTTCATTAAAAACAAAAAAAACCTAGGTCAAACCGATTTGCACAGACGAGGTTGATTTAAGATGTTTTCTTAACTTAAAAACGTAACGTTAGGTCAGTTTAATTAGTTTTTCCCCATCAATTAGGATAATCATTACAATCGACATAAACAAAATAATATAGTATATAGAGTAGAAAGAAATAAAATGTCCGCAATAGAAGACTGATTAAATAAGTATCGTTTAATTCTTTCCACTCTGTGAATAAATTATTCTACGATTAATTGCCATAATAAGTGATAATTATTTTGTTGATTTTAATTAGCGTAATGTAACGAGAAAAAAACACGTAAATATAATATTTGTTGTCAAAAAAAATGTTTGAGACTTTTTTCTGATGAACAAATTTAAGTTAAAGGGTGGATCAAACTTAGTATTTCCTAGACCTAGAAATTTCTCTTTCAATTTTATTTGTTTTTTTCGTAACAAGGCGTCAAAAATTTGTAATTGCTTCATTGTTTGTCGTAGAGTTTGAACGATTTTGAGGCCAAATTTCACTCTAGGTAAACAGGAATTACGTGTCGTTTCGACGAATCTTCGTTCTGTGTGACACACTTTATTTTCCAATCGGTATTAACATGATAATGGGATGTAACAAGTGCCTATGCTCATGTAACGAAACTTTCGCTTCGCTTTGTTAATTATTTGGAAAAATCAACGCATCAGACATTTAAATATTCATTAAAATGCAGACGAATTTATAATCGAGGACCGCTTTCATAATTCATAGCAAATGAAAAAAAAATTTTAAATTTGAAAATTCCAACATAATAGAAATTTGCATTGAGGCTTAATTTAATAATTCAAATGGCATTTTAATGGCCATTTAGGCAAGAAATGGTAAGAAATCGTAAAGAAAGTAGTGTTTTGCATCGTTGATAATCAATTCAAGTTGAAACAGTAAAATCTTTAATCGACCATTGTCGAAACATTTCTTGGAGAAAAATATTTGCAAGTGGGGGAATTACAGTTGGCGTGCTTTAACTTTTGCCTCTTCTTTTGTTTCATTCGTACGACGAACGTGAAACTAACAAGTTTTTGAATTTGGTGGTGAGTGACGTTTGAGTGAAAAAAAACTTCAAGGTATTTTCATATTTGCTATGATAATTTTATGTTTGTTTGCTCATCTTTTATGACAGTTTCTATTGTTAGTTAATAGTTATTATCTATTCAATAATTATGGAATAAAATTGAGGAAATAAGACGTAAATTGATCTCGTACGTAGAAACGTAGTTAATTTTGTGACGATAAGGCGATTAATTGCAAAATTACGAACAATTTCCAAAAATTAACTCTTTTACAAAAAATCATGACTGAAAATAGTTTTCTTGACAACCATTAGAAGACGTTGATTTCGTATTTTAGAAAAACAAAAAAATTACACAGTTGATTTCAAGTTTTACATTTAACAATTTTCCAAAATTGTCAGAAAGTTATTTATTAAAAAATGCAATTCTTTAATAAAATTTTGAAAAAAAAAATTGATAAGTATTGTCAAGCATAATTACGAGTCCCAGATTAATGCTACACATGATTTTTCATTAAATTGTGTAATATAAAAAATCCATTAATATTTTATCTTGGGCTTTTTTAACTTATTATAAAATGATTAATTTAACTAGGTTTTTTGGCAAAAAATTGCCAAAATTAGAGATTTTCAAAATTGTCAAAAATTTGTTATTATTACCACTGATTCAATTATCATTTATCATAAAATTAGGTAGATTTAGGTGAAAACAGTTTTCTCCCCAACCCTTTAAGAAGCTAGAAAAAATAGCTGTCAAAATTAAAATAAAATTAAAAATTGGGCACAACTACGAATAATGCATAAGATAAATTAGAAAGTTGTAGTGTAAAAAGTTGGGTATCAGTGAATTTTTATTTCGCTTTTTATCCAGAAAAAATAGTATGTATTACAAAAAATGCATTAATGTTAATTTTGCCTTAATATTATCGTAGAATAATAAATTTAACATAAAGAAGTGAAAAAAACGATAGTCAAAAAAGTACATTTATTTCCTTAATAAAATTTTATGAAAAAATTTTTTTTTCAAAAAATTCATCTGTAAATAATGTTAATTACAAGTCAAAGACAAAATAAATCAGAAATTTGTGGTGTAAAAAATTGGACACTTTATTTCATTTCGCTTCTCATTTCAAAAATTGTCAAAATAGTCAAAACAAAATTTGTGTTTTATCTTGGGCTTTTTTAATCAGTCGTAAAATAATTTTTATTATTAGTTAATTTAAACAATTTTTGCCTAAAAAAATGTTAAAAAAAATCAAACTTGAGAGAAAAAAATAAGACTTTAATAGAAGTATTATGCTAATTAAATTATTATTATTGATCGCCTGCTAATCGGAAACACCCGTGCGTAAGCTCCGACAAATTTCCCCATTAAGTAAAATTTAATCGTAATCAGACGTCATTGAAATTTTCATAATTAGACGAATAAATCCAAACCCGTTCCAGCGTATCAATGGACCCTAGCAACCATGACGAATACCCAGATCGCGTGGCCGAAACGTTTGTCGATCGAACACTTCTAATCACAGGCGGCACTGGTTTCGTTGGTAAAGTTTTCGTCGAGAAATTACTTCGATCATGTCCCGGTATCAAAAAAATCTACCTTTTTATTCGTACGAAAAAAGACAAAGAACCAAACGAAAGAATCAGAGAGATGTTTAATGGACCGGTGAGTAAAGAAACCATAAAGCGCAAACATTTATTTCGGTTATAGTTGTTCGATTTATTGAAGAAACAACAAGGTGATGAAATTTTAAAGAAAGTTGAAGCAATTTCTGCAGACATGGAAGCACCTGATTTGGCCTTGGCCGCCTCTGATCGGAAGAAATTAGCCGAGGAAGTGGAAATGATTTATCATTGCGCTGCGACAATCAGATTTGATGAATCTCTTCGTAAAGCCGTGTTTCTCAATACTAGGGGCACTAAACTAATGCTTGATTTGGCTAAAGAATGCAAAAAATTGATCGTAAGTCGCTGATTTTGCCCTAAATTGAAATAATTTCCACATAAGTAGAATAATCAAGCGGATCATTTCAGTGTAAAAAGATGTGTCACACTATACATTTTCAAAAATTGTCAAATTTGACAGGTTTTCGCCCATTTGAGCACAGCCTACTGCCACCTCCACGAACGCGTGTTGTACGAAAAAGCATACCCTCCCCCCACCAGTCCCCATCACGTAATCAAAGCTTGCGAATGGTTGGATGAAAAAGCACTCGATACAATCACAGACAAGTTGGTTTTTTTGACAATTTTTTCCAACGAGTGATTGATTTGTCAATTTTTTAGAATTTTGGGCGACATTCCCAACACTTACGCTTTCACTAAAGCTCTCGGCGAGAGCCTGGTCAATGACGAAATGGAAAATCTCCCCACGATTATCCTCCGACCGTCAGTCAGTAAGTATTGTCAAATTTTTTCCAACTCAAAAATTTTCAAATTTTGAAAAATTTACAAAATTTGACACTATAAAATTGTCAACATCTTATACTCAAAAATTGTCAATTTTGACACTCAAAAATTGACAATTTTTTTCAGTTATACCAATTTGGAAGGAGCCCCTGCCGGGGTGGACCGACAACATCAACGGGCCGATAGGTCTCCTGATCGGGGCCGGAAAAGGCGTGATACGGACCATGTATTGTAAAGGCGAAAGTTACGCTGATTACATCCCTGTCGATATCGTCGCCAACTGTTTGATCTGTTCGACTTTCATTTATTTGCAATCCAAGTAAGTCATGAATGCAGGACCGGTTTTGTGAAAATTTCTAATCCACATTGTTTCTAGTAAAAGAATTTTCAATTTAACGAGTTCGGCTGAATATAAAGTATCATTTGATGAGATTATTGAAATTGGTCGTAATGTTGTCTCGAATAAAATACCCCTAAATGGGGTCCTGTGGTACCCTGGAGGCTCAATGAAAAGGTCCAGATGGCACCATAACGTCGATTTTTTCCTCTTCCAGCTGGTACCAGCTGTGTTTCTCGACGCTCTCTTAATTGTTTTGGGATATAAACCAGTGTGAGTATGCAACTTGTATTTCAAGCAGATGTTCGCTCAGTTGTATACCTCATATTTACGGTCTGAATGAAATAAAAACAACACTTCGTTTCATGACTTGGAAAAATCCGAAATGATGAGTTTTTTTTAATTTCAAAATTAATTAAAATTTCGCTTTATTAAAAAGTAAGCTAATAAATCACAGAATTATATCAAAAATGACATTATTTATGCAACTTTTGAGGATTTAATCACAGTTTTAGCGTAAAAGCTCTAAAAAATTTTTCCAGTTTTTATTAATCTAGAACAAAAAAAAAAAACACAAAATTTGGTCGAAAATGACCAAAAATTTACTTTTCTTAAGCGTTTAGCAAAAACTCACTTATTACGCAATTTTTTTTAACTAAGGCAATAAATCACGGAATTATGTAAAAAATGACTTTATTTTTGATAAATACGAAGCAAATTGGCAAGGGTTTAAAATTTTTTTAAACACAGTTTACGACATAATTTTTGTAACATTTTTATAGCATACTATTAATGCGCTATCTGCCTGTATTTTTTATTTGCCTTGTGCTGACTATTATTTAAATATATACTATTTTTTTTCAATAATCAGTAGTAATCAGTATTTACTTTTTCCTCATCCTTCAACAGTTTGATGCGAGTGCAAAAACGCGTCTCCAAAGGCTATGAAGTGTTTGAATATTATGCCAACAACCAATGGGATTTCAATAATGACGACTCAATGAAAGCCCGCCAAATGCTCAACCCAAAAGAACGAGCAATTTACAAACTAGATGGAGATGGAATTGACTACCACGACTATTTCACCGATTGTGTACGAGCTGCACGTCTCTACATTCTCAAAGAAGGCGATGAAACAATACCTTCAGCCCGGAGACACATGAGATTGTAAAAAAAATACAATTTTGTTCTCAAAAATTACAATTTTTTATTTCAGGATGCGTTTTGTGGATGTGACGTGCAAAACCCTCCTCTTGTTTGCATTCCTCTACATGTTGTATAAGTATTTAGTGTAAAAATAATTTTGTGAATGGAATAAAGTAGGTATAGATTGACCTTGAAGTGAAAAATTCCGATTCGCTTTCTAAAAATTCGAGTAAAACTTGACCCAATTAGGTCACGTGACATAAACACTAACATGTTATGTAACAGCGCTTTCTAGAAATGATTGTTACGTTAATTTGCAATTTTTTTCGGTGGAAATTAGATCTGCTGGTACGATTGTAATTAGAAACAGAAGTAAAAAGAGTACGAAATTGATCGCTTGCATCTAATAGGCACACAAAGTTTTTTTTACTTTCTCTTCTGTAATAATTTGATTCCGGCAAGGAATAGGATTACCCAATTCTCCAGAGAGAGATTTTACCTTTACGAAACATGGAATATTTTGTTGTTTTGATACTTGATGGTATTTCGAAGATGACACGAAAATTTATATGCGGAGGAAGATTTTACTGTGAAAGTTGTTAATTTGGAATTTTCCCCTTGAGACTGGTTTGAAAATTTTTAAAATATTTTTTCACCCCAAAAAGCAAAATTCACGTTAATCTCTAGTTTTTGACATTTTTTCTACAATAAAATAGACTTGAACATTTTGAAATTATTTGGATAATTTTCGTTAAAACACCAATTGAAGACGAAATGTAATAACCGGAGTTTAGGACAAAATTAATAAGCAAATTATCAAAAGACTTGACAATTTTTGATTTTATTATTATACTGAAAAAAACTTGCGATTTTGCGTTAATAATCCAGCTACATTTCTAGAAAATAATAAGTTACACTCTTGACTTTTGATCAAACCTGGTCATTTGGAAAAAATTGCACCTGAAGACATTGAGCGTCATAAACAACATAATTAGCAGATAAGTGAATATAATAAATGATGTTTCATCAACGATGGGTACGTTATAAGGAAAAAAACCATTGCAATATCTATCATAAAATGAAAGTAAGAGCTTAAATATTAATAACAACTCGTAGGTATATTATAAAAGTAACTGGTCACTCTCACACACTTATTTGTTACGGTGCCTCCGAAAGGTAGTGTTCTGTGCTAGTGCAGTGATCGACCTCACAGTGTCTTAGCCTAAAATTCAAGGTTACTAAAATGCCACCACCGGACCCAGACCGAATCGCACAAATGTTCACCGATAAATCGGTTTTCATCACTGGAGGTTCTGGATTTTTGGGCAAAGTCCTTGTAGAAAAACTCCTCAGAAGATGTTACAATGTCAAAACAATCTACCTTCTAATAAGAAATAAAAAAGGAAAAACACCAAACGAACGTATGAATGATATTTTCGCAAACATGATTTTTGATACTTTACGAAAAGAAAATCCACAATTATTCAAAAAATGTAAACCAATCTCTGGCGACGTCACACAAATTAATCTCGGAATATCGCCCGAAGATCGACAAGTGTTACGTGATGAAATTGAATTCATTTTCCACTCGGCGGCTTCGACAAGGTTTGACGAAACGGTCAGAGTGGCCACTCGTATGAACACCAGAGGCACCAAATACGTAGTAGATTTGGCACACGAGTGCAAAAAACTGAAGGTAAATTCGGCCGAATCTCAAAAAGTTGTCAAATTTTGACAATTTCCGAAATTGTCAAATTTTGACAATTTTCGAAAATTATCAAATTTTGACTACTTTTCACGAGAGGCTTAAAAAACGTGTCTAGGTTTTTATCCACGTGTCAACAGCGTACGCCTACCCTTATGAGAATGTGTTGCACGAAAAAGCGTACCCACCACCTGCCGATCCCGAAGAAATTCTAAAATCAATCAATTTCGAACTGGAAAACGACTCGGAACAAAGCATACACTTGGGTCTTTTAGGTGATTGCCCCAATACTTACACCTTTACGAAAGCTCTAGCTGAGAATCTTGTTGTCAAAGAAATGGATAAATTACCGGCGATTGTCGTCAGGCCATCCATTGGTAAGTGTCAAGCAATTGACAATTTGACCGTGTAGTTTGTCCCATTTGGAGGGAACCTTTCCCTGGTTGGTGCAACACACTTCAAGGACCAATGGGTTTGTTTGTGGGTGCTGGTAAAGGAATAATTCGCTCCATGTACATCCGGAAAAACTCACGTGCCGATTTTATACCAGCCGATGTTGTTATAAACGGAATATTGGTTGCGGCTTACGTTCATTTGAATTTTGACAAAACGCAACGAATTTACAATTTCACAGCATCGTCAAAACACAGCAAAACATGGGAGGAAATCATCGAATTGGGCAAATATGTAGTCACAAACACGGTACCGTTCAATGGTATTGTGTGGTACCCTGGTGGCTCCCTTAAGGAATCAAAACTGGTTCACAACTTGTGTTTTTTCTTCTTTCAAATTGTTCCAGCTTTGTTAATTGATACACTTTTGACGGTTTTGGGCTACAAGCCGGTGTAAGAGTGTCACAATCTTAACGTTTGACAATTGACAACTTTTTATTGCAGCTTATACCAGATACAGAAACGTATTCACAAAGGCTCAGAAATGTTGGAGTATTTCACGACCAAAGAATGGGAATTCACCAATGACAAATCAGCCGGAATGAACAAATATCTCAACGAGAGAGAGAAAGAAATTTATAAAATCGATGGGGAGGGGGTTAATCTTGACGAGTATTTCACCAATTGTATTTTAGGTTTGAGAAGGAATAATTTAAAGGAGAGCGATGATATGCTACCAGCAGCAAAACGGCAATTGAAAATGTACATTTTTAAAATTGGCAAATTTTTTACTCAAAATTTTGTTGTAGAATGTGGGCCCTGGACAGGGTTTGTAAAACACTACTCGTATTAGCAGCAATGTACTACTTGTACAAGTGGATTCTAGCACCGGTGTTTCGTATTTAAAAGCCATACTAAACTCAAAATAGTCAAACGTATTTAATATATTAAGCACTTATTATTGTATTCCTTAATAAAAGTGGTTGTTGTTTTACTGAGTTTACTTAATCCGCATTCAAACATTCACGGATTTGACAATTTTCAAAAAATGTCAAACAAATAAAACACGGTTTTTCCCCCAGAAACTTTATTACAAATTTTTCAAAAACTGGTAAACCTCTTCATGTCCCTTCTCCTTTGCTACATCGGCTGCAGTACACATTCTCCCATTGCAAATATCGTTCCGAAAGCCCTTCTTTAGTAGAAACTTGACAATTTCCAAATTCCCCTCACTTGCTGCATCATGTAGTAAAGTATTTCCTTTCTGGTCGCTTCGAATCACTGCATTTTTATCATTCTCGAGTAAAAGGTATAAAATTGAGAAATGTCCTCTCTTGACTGCACATTGTGTCGGTGTTTCACCACTACGATTAGCATCATTCGGTTTTAAACCGCTTTTAAGTAAACGTTTAGTCAAAGTCAAGTTGCCACGAGAAACAGCCAAATGTAGAGGTGTGTCACCGAGATCGGTTGCCATGGTGGAGACATCAGCGTCGGGGAGTAAATCCCACACGTCCATGAAATAATCAACGTGACAAACTGATTCGAGGAGATCGGTTTGCTCGCTTGGTGTGAGAGCGGAGGGGGAGATATGTGGGCGGAGTTCTGGGAGGAGTTTCCATCCGTATCGTACAGTATAGTAAATAAGATCCTCCTCCTGACTCAAATCACAATATTTTATTAATAATCGAACAATTTCAGCATGAGAATTTCGTAAAGCGTAAATCACAAGATTTTTTATTCCAGTTGAGGCACCTCGATCAAGTAGCCATTGCACGACATCCGCCATATTGTAATTGATAGCAATATGGAGTAAAGTATCACCATTACGATTTGTTTTGTTCCAGTCAAAACCATTCGTTTTAAACAACACATTTTTCACGATAATCCCGCGATTCAACAATATATCCAAAACAGTGTTACCGTCATTGTCCATTAAATTGACATCGCCACCTTGATCCACCAAAAATTCCAATAAAATGTGTTTCAATTTTGCCAAAAAATGTAAAACGGTCTCTCCCTTGTTATTTTGCACATTTAGACCACTATTGTCAGACTTGACCAACAATTGCAAAATGTAGAAATCATCACAATTATAAAACGGCGTATTGCCATCACTGTCACACACGTCAGTTCTGGCACCCATTTCGACAAACTTCTCAACTAGTCTTAGTTTTTGAAAATTAGTGGCCACATGAAGTGGATATTTCTTATACCGTCGACTGTATTTATTAACGTCAAAATTTGACAAGTCCATAATGTCAAAAACCTTAAAATGGCGGTTATATAAAGCTTCCTCAGCTGGTGATGTTCCATCACAATCCTCACTAGTCATAATTCCATCTTTTTGAAATGTTTCGACTAAATCAAGCAGGCCTTGTTTCGCAGCCATATGTAAAACGTTCCGTTTTTTACGATTGGTCACAGACAAATCATTCGTTAATAATTTGATAGTTTCAATACTTTCAATTTTTAAAGCATCATCTAGTGGAGTATCACCTTCGTAGTCATTGATTTGTTGTGCCCCTCTATCTATTAAATATTTGACAACAAAGTGGTGACCTTTGACAGCAGCCATATGTAACGGTGTCCGAATGTATCGATTGATTTGATTAATTAAATTGTCACGTGTCAAAAGTTTGACAATTGTCAAATTACCACTCTGTGCTGCGTAATGTAACGGTGTAAAACCATCATCATCACATGCTTCAATATTTGCCCCTTTGTCAAGCAATAGCTGTGTCAAATCTTCAAAAATTGTGTCTTCACCTGGTACTAGTATAAAACAACCGGCCTGTGCTGCGATATGTAACGGTGTCAAGTTTTTGACAGTTTTTGCGTTGATTTCAAGCTCACCTCGACCCGTTACAAGTAAGTCAAAAGTGTCTCGATCGGGACAACGACCTTGTAACAAGTGATGGAGAGGTTTATACCCATCTTTGTCTCGCAAATTGACATTGGCTCCATTGTCAAGTAGAGTTCTGACAGTGTTGAACGGTTGGTACAAATTGACAGCTAGGTGTAACGGTCTCATCCCTTGACTGTCAAATTGGTTGATGTCATGTCCAAGTGTTACAATCTCAGGGATTGCAACGTAATTGCCTTTAGACGTTGCTGTATGTATTGGATATGTGTCAAATGTCATCATGAGCATGAAAATGTCAAGACTGTTAACTAGATCGAGTGCTGTAGTACCGTTACGGTTAGCAATGTCAAATCTAGCACCAGCTTCGAGTAACAAACGACAACAATCGTAATTTTCCGCTTCTGTGGCAAGATGTAACGGTGTGTAACCGAAATTGCATCGAATGTCAAAACTGGCATTTGACAATAGTAGGGTTTTGACACAGTCAGGATGACCGTTCCAAGCGGCATAATGTAACGGTGTTCGTCCGTAGAGACTTTCAACACAGTCAACTGAATTTGACTGTTGTAGTAAAACTTGGACAATGTCAGTCAAATCGTTCATTGCGGCAAGATGTAACGGTGTCCTTTTGTACACATTGACTGGTTTAAAGTCACACTTTGCGTCCAGTAGTAACGTAACAATTGACAATTGTCCTGACAATACTGCTAAATGTAACGGTGTCAAACCTTGATCATCAGAAACATCAATGTCAATTCCAGCTTTGATCAGCACTTTTGCGGCTTCAAGTGACCCGGAATGTGCCGCCCAATGCAAAGCATTGCGTTGATTCTTGTCAAAAATATTAATTTTTGCCCCACGTGCCAACAACCACTCGATTACATCAGGGTGGTTGTTTTGTGCGGCATGATGAACACTTGATTGTTGCTTGCCGTCAACTTGATCAATATTAATGCCATGTTCAAGGAACACGTCCGCAATTTCATATTGTTGATGTTCTAAAGCCATATGCAAGGCATTCATGTTGTTTTTGCCAACGTTGTAGAATTTTGCCCCGTTTTTGACTAAAAATTTAACAATGTCAACTAGCCCATGACTTATCGCCAGAGGTAACGATCGTGTGAAGTAATTGTGATGGTAGAATTCATTCACGCTACATTCACATTCTATCAAAAAGTCGAGAATGTGACGATGAGGGTGCGACGTAGCGAGTGACACAAGTGAGGGATCACGTAATGGAAACGTTGCACCTTTGGTTTGCAAAAGCTTCAAAAATGTCAAATTGCCATTAAAGGAGGCAATTTGAATCGGTGCCCAATGACTCGAATTTTGCATATTAATGCCTTGGATGTAGACTTTTTGTGTCAAAAGCCATGTCAAAAAATGCTCACGACCGAATTCTGTTGCAACATGAAGGAAATTAACACCATTGGTGTCTTTCACAAACGTTATATCTCTTTGTGCAGATTTGAATAAGTTTTGGTAGTCAAATTTAAGGGCATAATACAGTACGGTGGACATGTCATTGAAATTTGACAATGTTGGAAGAACGTTGTCAAGATTTGGCAAAAGTTCGAGAAGGCCAAGTGAGAGTGAACGATCGGCGTAATCAAAACACGTCCAGTTGAACAATTTGTCTTTTTCCCCAACGTCACACTTGAGTGTCAAATTTTTGACAAGTTGTTTGACAAGTGGGGCATCTTCATGTACCAGATCCCCTTGACTGAAGGCATATTTCTCGTCTTCCGTGCGTAAAAGTGGGTGCTTTATGCCGTAAGAACAAATCAAGTGTAGGGCATTTCGACCCATTTTGTCCCTCGTGTCAAAATTGTCAAACCTGTCAAAGTTTTTATAAAGTAGTGAAATTAAATCTGGCTGACCCTCAGCCATAATCAAATCGAATAAAAAGCGAATATTTCGATATTTGACTTCAAAAATAAATTCAAGATCCAACATTTGACAATTTTCCGAAAGAAACAATGCAGCAAGATATTCCCCAAGTATTTTAAACTCAAAAACAAACTCGTCATCTTGACAATTGACAAGTCCCAAAAAATCGCCATTTTGTACGTCTTCTATAAAACGTGCGGTATTTTTCAAGTTGAGTTTGTCATAAACATGACTTAGGTGTGTCTTGACAGCAGCTATTTTGTATTGGTCCAAACGGTACTCTCGACTATCATTAATAATGTGTGTCAAAAATTCATGATTGGGGTGTTTTGATAAAAAATGTTGGTAACGTCCCTCAATTAATGCACGAAACATGTCGGCAAGACTGTAAACCCCTTCGAGTAGTTTAGGGTTTTTATTGAAGATGTCGCTAATGATGTAGAGTTGGAGGGGAATGCCCAGGTACTCCTGATTGTCTAAGATTTGACAATTTGACAAGAAATTTGACTCGATTAAATTAACACTGACACCACAGCGCTTCTCCAGGTATTGGATTTGGTCGATTTGGTGGAACGGTACCATAGATAATGCGAAAACTTGAAATTCGTTTTCCAGAGATTGACGAAAATGATTTTTCGAAGTTATCCATTGAGAAACTCCCAACATGCGAAGTTCTGACACAACTTTGACAAATTTTTCCCTTGACCCGAATGACAATTCGTCGAAACTATCCCAAAGTATTAAAGTTTGTTGTTTTGGAAATTCCTTGAGAAGTCCAGTCTCAAATTCGTTATATTTACGATTTTTGGCGTAAAATTTTGTCACATAATTCCAAACTTCCTTCGAAGTCTGAGACTTTTGGAAAAATGTTGAATGTTCCCTCAAGTCAAACAACATGACAAAGCAATTAGTCAAAGCTCGGTTTTTGACACTTTTCAAAAGACTGGTTTTGCCACTGCCCGTATGCGATGTCAAAACTTTGACATTACAATGGAAATTATCGTCAAGTTGTCGCTCGGTGCAAATTTCATTCGAATTCTTGACATATTTGACAATTTCGTTGATAAATTCATAACACCTATCACGATTTGACAACCACTGTACGTTCTGTCCAGTGACACGGAAGTGACAATCGGCCTTGTAATAACGATATTTTTCCTCTGTTAGTTCCTTAGGGTATTCCCCATCAGTAGCATAGACATAATGCTTGGGAAAATTAGCAAAACCAGTCACAGCCGTTGTGATCTTAACCATACGTTTAGTAATTTTTTCGCGAAATTGCTCCTTTTGGTTGTTACAACTGAGACAGATTTTCCACTGTTTGGAATCCTCAATCACTTTACAGTCGAGGATAATTTTGGGGAATTTTCGCTCGATGTAAGTTGGCGGCAATATTTCTAGTGGCTCTCCAATGTTAAAGTTGGTGCCAGTGGCAATTTGGACAAGCTGGTCAACCTTGAAGTGTGACATTAGACACGACCCAAGTTCGGCTAGTGTCACATCAAGTTTGCCTTGTAACGAACAGTTGAATTTTTGCATAATCGCAGAACGTAAAGTGTCACCTTCAAGCAAATCTGACAAGTTCCGGAAAATGTGAAAACCATTCATATCAACATCATGGTCCAATAAAACAACACGTTTTTTGTTTTGTTTTAAAAGGTTTAAAGCACAGTTGAGTTGATTTCGTTTGGTTTCGTCGACTTTTACGACCAAAGGCCACAAATTCATGTACCAAGCGATGCGTGATTGTTGGTCACGTGTCAATTGCTTCAAATTTGACACACCTTGGGTAACTAGACCGTACTTGAGACCTGTCATACTGACAGTTTTGATTGTATGGTTGTCAAGTGTCGGATGCCATATTTGTGTTATCAACGAACCGCCATTTTGTTCGACTAATGTCAAATCAAATCGCATAATGGCGGCTTGTAGTAGTTTGGTTTTTTCGTTGTCAATGTCACACGTTAGCGTTTGTATCATTGGTGATAGTGTCAATTCAACCAATTTGGCAACAATGTCTGATTTTGACAACATGAAATTTCTCGCCCACCACATTCGCATGAAATCGACGAAAGTTGATTTGATGTCGGTTTGAAAGTGAGTTTGGAGTAAATCGGCGATTGATTTGTGTAAATTCGAAACGTTTTTTTGATTGGTATAGAGATAAAACCTTTGGTAAAAGTCGGAATTTTGCTCGCTTTCAAATTTATAGACTGAATTTTTGGCAGTGTTGAGAAAGTTTCGAGCAACACATTGCGAATGTCTTAAACTAATCTTCTCATCAAGCTGTGTTTTGTCCTTGAATTTGGCTGTCCGATTTGTAAACAAAATGTAGACAAAGTTTGACAGTTGTAGGGTATTTTCGTAGGATTTTTCGTATTTGTAGATTGTCAAACCGCCTTCGTCTGACGTCAGAGCTTTAACAGTGACGGTTTTTGGTTGTTCGCTGTGTTTTGTTTGGAGAAGGTAAACCTTAACGACGCCATCTTTGAAGCGAACTCTTAAGGTGACATCATCGAAATCACCGAAAAATGCATTATTTGTACACAGCTCAAAGTCGGAAATTTCCGAACTCAAGGATAATTGTATAGCGTAATAAACGCAGAGCAGCCATTCGTATTCCTTGCCTTGGTCGGAAGTGCCGCTTCTTTTTTTATAGGTCTGAAATGAAGTTTAAATGCCATTTTTTGGTCGGAATTGTTTCTTTAGACTTTTAAAAAAAATCGTAACTCAAAAACTGAAAGTCGTAGAGCAAAACATTTTGTTTTAGTGAATTCAGCGGCTTTTTTTCTGTATTATACCAGCTTTTCATGAGAATTAAAATTTTGAAATTTTTTGCTTCAAATTTTGATGATGAAGGCAAATACCTTTATAAAAATGAAAAACAAATATTTTTCTAAACTCGCTCTAGTAAAGCTTTATGGACTTTTATAAGTCTTAAGAAGCCACTAGAGTGGTTAAAAGTTAAAAAAAAATCCAATTGTTCGATTTTTTTTGGCTAAAATTTTTACCTTCACAAAAAAATTAAAAATATATATTTCAAACTTCGGCACTCTAGCAAAGGTATAATGATAAAAATTATAAAATTCATAAAAATTATCGGGTATTTAATAACGCCAATCGATTCCTCGAATCAATTTACATAAAAAAGTTCCACTTTTTTGGAATAGTTTTGCCGTAATTGAAAAATTTAAAAAATGTCAACCAAATCCAAGTGTAATTTTTACTTATTTTTTCATTACCAAATTATGTGGGTTGACAAATGTACTTCCAAAAATTATTCGATAAAAAAATCGAGTTCTAATTTTACTTTTATCAAGGAAAACCCCAGTGCTTTAAATGCGGACAATCACGTCATCCTTGACATTCCTTATCCTATTTTTAACAGTTCTGCGAATCGAGTTGCCGCATCACTTCCACTCATTTGTTTATTCTAACCTCAATAAATCGTAAAAAAATCAATAAAATCATGCTTACCTTCAATGACATATCTGGCGAAAGAATCATCACAAAAATGCACTACACAAACATTCATTCATTTTTTTGCGTGATTTCAACAAGAAAATGTGCTCAGTGAAAAAACCAACTGTCTACGAACAAATAATGGTTGGTTATGACTACGAATGAATCATGGTGCCTTTGATTAGATAAAATAATTTTATTTAAACATTTGTACAAAATAAATTAATAGTCGTAATCGTCATCCCTGTCCAAAATCCCATAATCATCACCCCCATAATCGTAATCGTCAACCCCCGGAGGCACAAAAGCCCCATTTAAGGCCACTGCGATTTGTTCGCCAAAACCCAATCGCGTAGCCACCCCATATACAAGCCTCATAATCGCCAGTCTGCAAACTTCCATAAAAATCCTGTATGATACAATATTTTTTTACCTGAGAAAATTAATCGCATTCGTTTCTTTTTGCCGCAAAATCAAACCTTTGGTATTTTTCTTGCGTATTTTCGCATCACTAGCACACAAAATTATCACAATAACGACAAAAATTATTTTGAAAAAATTCATTTTAATTGTTGGACGCATCGAAACGAAATGATTGATTTGATTGTTAATAGAACCATGTCAACAATTATTAATAAACAAATCGTGTAAGCCAAGTACACTTTTGGTGTATGAAAGTCGAGCGGATTTCGTGTACAGTTAAGTCCAATTGGGTCGAGAAACGGAACTTGTATTTGAATTTGGCGGGGCGGGTTCAGGGACTTTTGGTTTTGAGGTTTGTTACAAATTTTGCATTTTTTACGATTTTTAAGGAAAAACAAGGAACTTACCTTAATTACAGCGACAGCCAATCAATTGTGATTTGGATGGAAATGGGTGGGATTTTGGTGCAATTGGTGGGATCTTGGTGATTTATGTAACTAAACAAAAAAATAATTTATTTCACTTAACCACCAAAAAATCACATTTGTACCCTACCTAGCTGATTTTATTGCTCAAATGTCCGTTACTTTGGCTATTCTGGTTAATACTTTGTTCACCTGTCCCGTTAACATTCGAAGGGGTTAACAAACGACTCCTCCGCCTGGTGTAGTGTTGCCACAATAAAAGTTGTTGATCGTCGATAAATTTCGAACACTGAGCATTCACCAATTCCCTCCGGAAGTGTTCATATTGCAACAAATCCAAAAAATACAAACACATTGGATATTTCAAATATTTGGCGTATTCGGGCTCCTTCCAATAAAGCAAATACTTCAAATAGTTAACAAACGTACTATCCTTAAAATAACCACGCTGTGCGAGAACTAAAACGCAAAAAATTGTATTTTTTCCCTCCCGAAAAAGTGAGGTTACGTCATTACAGTTGAGATAATTAGGATTTCCGAGACACTGCACAAACTCTAGCTCAATCTGGAAGCGGAGTCTTTGCTGATCGTCGGTTTCCGGAGCCCCTGACATATAATTCCAGCCTAAAACTTGTTTATTACCTAAATTTAATTAAAGGACGCTTACCTTTCCCAGCCATGTTTGTTGTGCATAAAATGGCGCGTGATTCGAATTCGAATTTTTTTAATTAATCAATTAGGATAAATGCAAGTTCGTGTTGTAAGAGCGTGCACTTAAAATGTCACAAGTAACAACAATAGAAAAGCGACCATTAGAGGCTTGGCAAATTCCCTTGTTCTTCTATTGAAAGTATTATTCTTGCGTAATTCAATTCTCAATAATAAGAAATCGGATCGAAACGGTACATGTTGTAAGAAGCGTGTGGAAAAATCAATCGCTGGTGAAAGTAGCCCAGTTATTTAATTGAGCGGGAAATTGACCACCAATAAGAAAATAACTGACTAACATAATGATCCCCAACACGAGGAATTTTCATGGAAATTCCCATGGTGGTGGTATATGGTAATGGTATTTGTATGAAAACAGGTGGATGGGTTGCGGCTTTGTCTACAAAACATTGCTGCTTTGTGTGTGAACAATTTTATTGTTTTGTTGCTGCCTTTCAGTAAGTCGAGATTTTTTCTTTTCACTTTTGCGGGATCAATAAAAAATTTAAAGTGAGGACTTTAATCGCGTTTTTTTTGGCTCATTTATTGTAATTTTGAATTATCTTATCATTAATTATTTCATTAATTAATTTAACAATTTTCTAATTATTTAATCAGCTATTTAACGCCTGATTAGCGTTTTTAGTCTCAAATATGTTTAAAAATCATAATTTCTTTTTAATTTACTGTAATTACGGTTTAATTATTATCAGTTATTATTACTATTAAATCCTTTTTAAGTAAAGAATTAATTAAAAAAATGCTTTTCGATTTTTACAATTTTTAATTAAATTAAAGTTTCTTGGTAATCATAATTAAAATAAAAAACAAAGTCACCCTTTTATATGATTTTGCTTCATTTTTCGATCATTTGTTTTATAAAAAATTTGATGCAATAATTAATTCACTGTTTAATTTAGTAAATATCAGTAATTTATCATTGCTAATTTTAATGGAAACACATTACTTATTATTTTATTAATGTATTAATGAGAATTGACGAAATTCATAAAAAGTTCACTGCATTATTTTGAAATTTTTTTCTATTTGTTAAAGCAATTGTGCAAAAACTCGTGTATTGTTACGCGGCTACTTATCACAAGTGCTGTGTCCACAATCAAATATTTGCCGAAATCGTGTTTGACATTTCCTTGTACGCCACTGTCCTATTACCTAACTTTTTCACCAGTGGCGTGCACGTTACACAACACGCAAATAAATCAATTCTTAATCGTTTTTGAGGTTTCTCAACAATGAGCAATAAATCAGCGGTTGCGGAATTCTACAAAAACCGACACATCCTCATCACGGGCGCCACTGGTTTTATGGGGAAAGTACTAATCGAGAAATTACTACGCTCATGTCCTCAATTATCAACAATTTATTTGTTAGTTCGTCCAAAAAAAGGGAAAAAACCTAACGAAAGACTTGAAGATATCATCAATTGTCCTGTACGTATGTCTATCACTTGTCAAAATTTAAATCACACGCCTTTTTGGCTAGGTCTTCGATAAGTTGCGTGACCAACCCGACGGCGAAAAATTACTAAATAAGATTTACTGCATTTCTGGGGACATTACCCAAACTAAATTAAATCTATCAAACGATGATGAGAAAACTTTAACGGATAACGTCGAATTGGTGTTTCACATGGCTGCCAACGTGCGATTTGACCAACCGTTGAAAAACGCGGTTCTATTGAATACAGGAGGGACAAAAAATTTGCTAGATCTGGCGTGCTGTTTCAAACAATTGAAAATTTTCATTCATGTGTCAACATCATACTGTCATTGCAATGAAGTCAAACTTGAGGAAAAACTATACAATGCGCCACATGACCCGCGAAAAATCCTAGATCTAGTGACCTGGATGGACGACGAAACGCTAAAAACTTTAACTCCAAAACTACTAAAAAAATCACCAAACACGTACGCTTATACTAAATGTTTAACCGAACAATTGGTGAGTGAATACAAATCAAAGTTACCTTTGGTTATCACTCGACCGTCGATTGTTACGGCCGCTTGGCGCGAACCAATTCCTGGTTGGGTTGATAATTTAAATGGACCAACAGGATTATTGGTAGGGGCGGGTAAAGGAGTGATTCGATCAATGCATTGTGACCCTTATTTGGAGGCAAATATCGTACCAGTTGACAGTGCGATTAATTCACTTCTCCTGATTGGCTGGAAGGAGGGGGCGGGACCGTCACGTGACGTGCAAGTCTACCACGTGACGTCAAACAACGACAATGTGATTAGTTGGGGGGAGGCGCTTGAAGTAGGCCGTAAACATTTCTATGACAACCCGTTTAGCGTTTGTTTGTGGTATCCAGGTGGTAGTATCAAGTCGAATTATTGGTACCACGCCATCGCTGTTTTTTTCTTACACATTATCCCAGCCTACTTGGTCGATTTTCTTATGGTTTTGACAGGAAATAAAACATTGTAAGTTGTGAGTTGGTGTTTTCCCATAAATAATTTTTATGTTGGTAGCTTGGTGCGTACCCAGAAACGCATACAAAACGGTTTGGAGGTGCTCCAGTACTATACTACAAGACCTTGGTACTTTTACAACGATAATTTGGATAAGATATGGAGCGAGTTGTCAGATCTTGATAAAGAAATTTTCTATACCGACAGACTTAAAATCGACTACAACCAATATATTTTGAATTATGTGTTAGGTGCGAGGAAGTACTGCGTACATGAGGAACCGGAAACGCTCCCCTATGCCCGAAAAGTACTAAAAAGATTGTTTTATTTGGATATGACCAAAAACATTGTTTTGGGAATTTTCTTTTTGTGGATTTTTTCCTACTACGCATCTGGGTTTATCACAAAGCTAGACAACCGGTCGATTTTTAATAATACAACAATTATAGGTTAATTTTAATTATATTCACAGGTGCTTGGTTATTTTTATGTAATAAATTTGCAATTTACGACGTTATTAAAAAATATATTGTTGTTTAACGCGCTCACTCGTCTTGGCAAACATTATGCTTGTTAAACACAATCGGTGTTTTCATAACTGATTATGTAAATAACGATATGATTTGAATTTGAAAAGCTTTAGAACCAATTTTTTTAGTTCATTGTTTATTTTACAAGGTCAATGTACAAAATAAAAATAAATAAATAATTACAATAACAATTATCCTGTTTGTGAAGCTCGTGTGTGTGTAATTTCGACCATTTTGGCGTCATCTGGGTGTAAATCCTTGTCACCCCATCCCCACACATTATGGGTACCATCACCTGTCCTTTTAACCCTCTTTTCGACCATTGCCAATGGGACACTTTTAAGGTCATATGCCCATCCAATTCGGGCCATAAAATCAATAAATGCCGTACTCCAATTGCCATAATATGACCCCAATTCGGCCGCTTTGTAGTCCCATGGGAAGGCATGGTGGTAATTATGGAAGCCTTCTCCGTTCGTAATGTACGAGACCAACAAATTTTGCGTTGGTAAAATGTTCCTAAAGTGGCGCAATTTAATTGTTATACAAGACGATAAAAATATTATTTACACGATCTTAAGCGTCGTGTATAATACATTTTTTTTTTGATATCTTGGAAATTTGAACTCATAAAAGTTGAGAGAGAAAATAAAAATAATTGGTACCACCACCATCAGTACCTACTTGTCATATGGACGATTTCCGTAAATATGGGCGGCGCTATTTACCAGACAGGTACCATGAAGGGTTAGACAGTATCTAAACATGCTACAGACGTACCATGAAACTACAAATCTCTCACCCCAAAAGTACCACGGTACAAAGGCGGGCATTCCCAAAGCTATAACCGGTGCCAAGTACCAATAGTACCTACAATGGTACCATTAAAAACACAAAACCATGAAAAAAACCCATGTACTTTCTCTGAAACATGACGATTGGGTCGGCTTCCAAGTCACTCAAGTCCAATTTTTTGCCCTTATCGATGGTACATTGGGTCTTTTTCAACATTAACCAACCCATGTGACTGTAAAAGAACCCATTGGAGGCATTATGTGGGTCGGGTTCCGTGTCAGAGTACTTGTGATGGACTCGATGGTCGCGCACCCAATCGTAAATATCTTTTTGGAAGGTTAAAGTTTGGTAAAATGTTAGTAAGAGTCGAAGTGGTACCGTGGCCTTGTAGGCCCTATGTGCCCATAAGCGATGGACACCTGCTCCGGTACCTTGCGTCGAGATTTGTACCAGGAAATAGACTAGAAATTTATTTATTGCCCATTATCATTTTTTTTTTTTTGTTAAAACTTACACCAAAAGCAGGTCAACCACGAAGCTTCAGTTAGGATGAGGTACAAGCCGTACAAAGCCCCCAAATGTAAATACACAAAGAAAAAGACTTTCTTCCACGCGATTTCACGTTCCATTTTTTGTTTCGACTAATGATTTAAAAAAAATTCGGCGATTTTTATATAGATTGAACGATTAACAAACAATGGACGAGGTTAAGTGTTGGGCAAATTTGGGGTTTCGTTTCGGTAATTTATTCATAACTGAATTACCAAATTTGTACAAAAAACTGGGGTAAAAAAATTACTTAATTTTTCACTTTTTTCACTTAACTGGACTATCTTTACACATTATGTTATCATGAGTACGACCTTAAGTAATAAAATTAAAAACTATTTTGTGTACGTAAGCCGCGATAATGTTGCTAGTAACAGTGAAAAATGTCTAGCGAGCTAGCGCCCCTTAACATCCGACCAGTTTGGTTAAAAATAGTATATTTTGCGTACCTACATTACGGTACCATTTTGGGTACTTACTACTTGTTAACAGCGGCCCAATGGAAAACAATTCTATGGAGTAGTACCATTTTTTTTAAATAATTCGCCCCCTAATTTTATTAATTCCAGCCTATTTATTACTCCTTTCGGCCACTCATGGTATTGCAGTGGGTGCCCATAGATTATGGGCCCATAGGGCTTACAAAGCCAAACTACCATTGCGCCTCCTTCTGGCCTTTGACCAGACTTTAACATTCCAGAAAGATATATATGATTGGGTTCGAGACCATCGAATCCATCACAAGTACTCTGACACAGAGTACGACCCCCATAACGCAACCAGAGGGTTCTTTTACAGCCACATTGGTTGGCTGATGATTAAAAAATCGGATAAAGTTATCGCAAAAGGGAAAGAACTAGACTTGAGTGATTTGGAGCAAGACCCAGTAGTATGGTACCAAAGAAAGTACTACTGGTATATGGCACCGTTTCTCGCCTTTATTTTCCCAGCTATGGTACCATGGTACTTTTGGTCGGAACAGTTCAAAGTCTCATGGTACCTTTGCAGTATTTTTCGCTTATGTGTTACTCTACATGGTACTTGTTTGGTAAACAGTGCGGCCCACATTTGGGGCTCCAAACCATACGATAAGTATGACGGCACTAAATCTATTAAGTGGTACTTTGATGGTACTGTTCCAGAAATATTAAACCAGTGGAAACGTCATGGGTGGCTCATATTAGTCATGGTGAGGGTTGGCATAACTACCATCATGTCTTCCCATGGGATTATAAAGCTGCAGAATTGGGGTCATATTATGGCAATTGGAATACGGCCTTTATTGATTTTATGGCCAAAATTGGGTGGGCCTATGACCTTAAAAGCGCCCCATTGGACATGGTCAAAAAAAGGGGGGAGAGGACGGGCGATGGCACCAAATTGTGGGGCTGGGGGGATGAGGATATGGATAAGGAAGATGTGTGTAAGGCGAAAAATTAATAAAGTTTTTATTTTGATTGAAGTTTTATTGAAATAATTTTAGTAAAGTTTCTTATGAATTTGTCTTGTTCTCCTCCTAGTACTTCAAAGTTTACGAATGTGAGTTCACAAAAACTGAAAATAAAATTGAAATGGCTGATAATTGATAATTTTGATCACAACTGTAATTTGTCCGAGCTGTTTTTTCCCTAATTGTGTAATAATCCGAATTATCGAGCAATTATCGAAACATTACTATAAAAAATTGCATTCAATTGTGTGATAATTCTTGACACAATGTTATTTGTCCCAAATCCATATTTTTTTTCTCTATTAAAACCCAAGCACAAATCCACAAACACCGAACTAAAAAAATGTCAACGCTTGAAACACAAGTCCAAATCGTTTGGCGAAACGTAATTTTATTTATCTATTTACATGTCGCAGCTATCTATGGCCTCTACTTCACTTTTACAGCCGCTAAATGGCCCACAATATTGTTCAGTAAGTACTTGAATTTTTTTCAAACAAATTTACTTTCTTCAATTAAATGTACAATTACCAACATATTATTTGAAGGATTTAAAGTCCTGCCATAGAAAAAAAATGTAAATGTATATAGGACTCTTAAGATTGTGTAAACAATCTTTTGATCGTCTTGTATAACAAATAACTATTTTTCCAGCATATTTTTTAACAATTATCTCGACTCAAGGCACCGGAGCCGGTGTCCATCGTTTATGGTCCCATAGGTCATACAAGGCCAAACTACCCCTTCGTATTTTACTCTGTATAAGTAGATAACGAATGGGGGGACAACACAACACAACCTTGACCTTGAGTTTGACCCCGCCCATTTTCCCTCTCTTTCTTTCAAGGCCACTCGTTCTCTCTCTTACTTTTTCAAGGCCAACCCCTCTACTTCCCCCACCACTTCAAGGCCAAGGCATTATTGGACCTTGATGTTTTCAAGGTCAAGGTCCCCACTTTTGCAAGGCCAACAACTCCTCACTCATTCAAGATGAATCGCGCAATTGTCCTTACTCATTTTCCACCCCAAACTGTATAAAAGGTAATGTGTTGTGTTGTGTAACACAGTTCTTGTGTATATCAGTGTATAACAAGAAATTCTTAAAAAATGGAACCCATCAGAAAAAGTTCTATTTTTAATACTCCTGGTAAGTTTAATATTTTTTTAGTAGTTTAGTTGGAAATAATTTTTTTTCAGAGGATATTATTATTTGTCCATACGACAAAAACCACGTTCTTCTTTGGTTTCGGCTCGAAAGGCACATTTGGAAGTGCCATCGGGCCGATAAAGAAAAGCAAAGGGCCTCAAGTAAAGTGATGGTGCAAGAAGAAGAAGAGGAGAACTGGGATCATTTTAATGAGCCCAGCTACCTCGACTTCCTGAGGAGTAAAAGGAAACATGTCATAAAACAAAGGGCCTCAAGTAAAGTGATGGTGCAAGAAGAAGAGGAGAACTGGGATCATTTTAATGAGCCCAGCTACCTCGACTTCCTGAGGAGTAAAAAGAATCATAATGCCTTAAATTAAAGAAGTAAGTTTTATTGAATCTTTTTCAACAGTAATTTATTGTGAATTTTTTAGGGCCGGGGTTCTTTCGTTAAAATAGTGTAGAATAAGTTTAGCTAAGTAGTAGTAGTAGTTGTAGTAAAATGTAAATATTATTGTATAAAAAAAATAAAAGTTGTAAAAAAAAGCTACATGTTTTTATGTACACCTATTTCAACCTACTGATACAAGTAAGTGTGACCAGCAAGCAGAGTCGCTCCCTGTTTCAAGACCACTCATTCCCTCTTTATCTTTGATGTTTTCATCTCACTTTTTCTCATTATTTCACTTTTTCAAGGCCACAATATTGGTGCATTTTCATTCAAGGTTAAAAAGTGGGGGTATAGTTAATATATAGAATTTAGTACAAGTTTGATAGCAGTCAGTACTGATTTAATCCTCCGAGAAATAAGAATATAAAAAAGTGCATATATCTGTGTTAATGTCTAAGAGTATTCGCTGCTGGGTCATGGATGTATTGAATCGAATCGCTCGATGCGGACAGAAGCCCATTTTAAAAGCTGGTGAGCTAGAGTTGAACACAAGATTCCGCATACATAATATTAGACGCACAAAGTCTCTGTTCGGAAATTCAGTGCTTGTTGAGTTGGACAATTATGCAGTGTTTCTGCCGAGAAGAATAAGTGATTATTTGACTGAGGAGAAAATTGATGAGTTATTACGAGATCCACGTCCACTATATTTAATATATTTGGGAAAAGAAGATGCTAGAAACCCGACATCTGCACATTGTTTTGAGTTTCAACGTGTGGATGATGAAATATTAGGTGAGTGAACATAATGTAAAATGGAGGATGAAAAGAAATTAAAGAAATGTATATTTCATTTACAGTTAACGAGGGTGCCGAAGAGTAGGATGAAATTATCGGAAAAAGACTTATGTGTGTGAAGTAGTGTGCGTTTTGTGCTAGTGATAGTTTCTTAAAATAAATAAATAAATAAAAAATCATGTGTCTAGACGATGGACAATATGAAAAAAGTTTATACGAGTGTTTTGATAAAAGACTGTTATCATATAAGAACTGGGTACATTCATACCCATCTCCATGGAGTTTAGCAAAAGCGGGATTGTTTTATATTCAAATATCTGATTGTACCCAGTGTTTTGTTTGTGGAGTAATAATTTCACGATGGGAAAAAAGTGATGATGCGTTTATGGAGCATAAAAAACATTCTCCAAAATGTGGATATGTGAAATTGCTTTCCACAGACAAAACTACAATTCAAAAATTCAAATTAGTTACTAAAAATAGCATTGTTGTAGTTTTATTTTTTTTTATATTTGTATTCATGTATTATTTATGTGCGTCTTCTTATGCATAGGTATGCAGACTTGTTAACCTTGATCAGTGTCGGGCGCGCGCCAAAGGCGAGGTAAAAATCAAGAGGCGTCTTGATTTAATTAGTTTATAATTAAATAAGTGGTAGAATAATATGGAGGATTTATAATAGATTTAAGGATATTTAATGTACTACCTATAATATTGATGAAATAAAGTGTTTTAATCGATTCCTTATAGTTTATTTTATTAAAAAAACAATTCATAATAATAATAATTATCTATGTAATATCCGATGAATTAATCCAAGAGTTATGAGTTTTATCCATTCCACTCCACTTGACGAATAAACGGTTACCTTTCTTTCGTAAAACTTTCTCAACGAGATATACATTCGGATATTTAACTTTTTGTAATTCTTCAGTGTAGAAACCTCCTCGTATTGTTTCTCCAGAAACATCTTGTAGCAAATAAGTTCTAGGATTAGTATTTTGAACCTTCGAAACTGTAAATACTTCATTACTCCAATTTGGGGTGTACCCTTTCTTAAAAAGATGTCGATGTTTACTAATTCGAACAAAATCACCAACTTTAAATTTGGGTTTATAAATGTCCATTGTTTTAAGATGACTATAAACTTGATCCAAAACTTTGCGTTCGTTTTTCTTATTTATTGAAATCGGTTTTAAACCAGTAGTCTTATGTCTGGTATTATTGTATTTTTTTATTATGTCAGGTAAAATGTTTATCCAGTTGTAGTGACCTTGCACCGAAAATTCTTTATACATCATTCCCTTGATTGTTCGATTCACGCGCTCGACGACACTACTTTTTAAATTCGAATAAGAACTGTAGTGATTAATTTTGTATTTATTCATTAATTGTTGAAAATGTTTATTGTAAAACTCCTTTCCCAGATCTGTTTGAATGTTTTTAGGAACGTTACGTCGAGTTTTTAAAATTTCACTCATTGCATTTACAACACTTAAAGCCGACTTATTCTTTAATGGAACAGCCCATACAAATTTAGAAAAAACATTGATAACCATTAAGATATACTTAAAGCCTTTATTGACGCGTGAATATGGTATCATTTCAACCAGATCGAGTTGCAATAAATCATTTAAACCTTTCACTATCACACGTCGTCTTTTAAAGTTCACTCTCGCCGGTGCATGTAGTTCATTAACAACTTGACGCTTAATATTTAAATCACTACGCTTCATGGTGGATTGGTACTTTTAAAACTATTTCTATATATATCGGTTTAGCTTCTGATGTTTTGGGTCCATATTTAAATGATAGTTTGTCACCTTCACGTAAAATTTGACCAATTAAATTCGTAGTTTGTTTCGAATTAATTAATGCAATCCACCCGCTCGATGGACTACCATGTACAGACGTAATCGTTGCTTCTTTTAATGGGAAAATATAATTCGTACCAATATTAAATAATACAAAAAGTTTTTTAGCTGGATCCAGTGTCCCAAAGAGTGAGATTGTGGTATATGAGAAAGATTTGACACGTTGTAAAGTTGTCCGAATTCTGTGTTCACTAATGTGTTCACCAAATTTATCTAATGTCATATTCTTGTCTATTGAATGAATAAAGTATGTAGAAATACTAACTATAAAATATAATGTGTTTGCAATATATACAAGTCGTCTCTAAATTATTAACGAATTATTTTCGATTCACGCAATTCTGTTATGATGCGATTGATTTCATTCATATGATTATTATTACCAGCTACTGTCGATGATAATAAAAGACGTAGTCTATTTACGAGTGTGTTGGGATTTTTGTAGGGAACAAATTCTAAATTTTTATCTGTTAAAGCCAATGTGCGAAGAATACCACCACCCTTAACTCTTTTTGATATTGGTTGGATACTACTTGTCGGAGTTGATTGTTCATGACCTTGAGCCTGCAATCGTTGTATTGCAGGTATGTTGCGAAGTCGCGGATACTGTTTACGTGCTGGTGGTACGAGAATTGAAAGACTACTACTGCGGCTTCGTTGCTGGACAGGAGTCGATTGACCTTGATCGGCATCAAGGCTTTCTTCAGTATCACTGTAAAATGGCGGCGACTGAGATGCACGGTGTTCCTGAAGTGGCTGTCTCGAGAAATGTCGAATAATTGTTTTATATTTGTTCCCTACATTACCCAGAATTTGTGCATTTGGTTTATAGTTTTTTCTGTCTGCATTGGTTCGAATGACAATATTTCGATAAGTTTCTAAATCTGATTGAGTATAATTAGTTGGATTTTTTTTAAATAATAATTCATACAATCCAGGTGTATCAGGATAAGCTACATTTTGAACGATTACATGATCGTCTTTGAAATCAATTTCAGAATTGCCAATAAAAAATTTATTTGCCTCGGTTCCATGTCTCACACCATATTGATGATCAAATTTGTTTTCTGTGTTAATAATCATATCTTCAATGTACTGTCGAGGTAAACCGGTCCATTGTTTAAGAAAATGGCGAAATGCATCGGTTTTTGACAAATTTATTAATGTTTCTTGCAACTTTCCAATGGTCACGTTCCTGAGTGACTCTCCCTCCTCTCTGGGTGTGCTAGCAGTCGCATGTTGTCGCATTAAACTGAATCGTGGATCGAGCGATGTAGTACTACGGCTTGTAGTCGTTGACTCAAAAAGTCGCTTCGCCTCCGGTTGTTTGATCTCATGATGAATTGATATTTTTTCCTGTTTTGGGACAACTTCGCGTTCATGTTTAATTTCAGAAATTAAACTTTTTATTGGATCGGTTAGAGGTTGAATGTGGGTTGCGAAACGTCTTTGCGAACTTGCAATGTGTGAAGATAATGATCGTACTTTTTGTTTAACGTGTCGTCTTGCCTTATCCAGCTCTAAAGCTAAACGTTTATCCATGTCGATCGTCGACTAATAAATAAATCTTTGACAAACATTTACATTTATATTTTAATGAACTGATCAAAACCGTTACGATAACGCCCATTGTCTTGTTCAGCATCCTTATCAATAGTAACAAATCCATACGGTTTTTGCCAACACTGTGAACACATTTTCTGAAAGGTTTCAAATGACATATCTGTACCAACGTGATCATTAAAAATATGTTTTAAATTTAATACATCCTGAGGAAAGATAATTATAAAATTAGCATTATCACGAATTAATTGTTTCTGAATGGAAGAATACGTTTGGCTTATAAATATACAATCGATATTATAATGCCTACCAAAGCAAAAATAATCACGTATTATATTTTGGTTACAAGTGACTACATCATCAAATATTATTATGGAATAGGGTTTGATTTCTTTAGGAGGGGGAATTTCGGCACCATCTTCATATTCATAGTAACCGACTTTATCGAGAGGTGCCAGAACCGATTTTAAAAATTGATATTTTGGTTGTTGTAGCGTTTTTGAAAATAAGTAAATGTCTGTGAAGCGTAATCCATTTGGATGCAGCAAGAGACTTAATATCACATTTGTTTTTCCACATCCAGAACGTCCAACCACTAGTCCTCTTTTTACACTATTATTGAATAAAGTATTATGTTTAGGAAACTGTTGATAGGGTACACAAACTGAATAGTCGTGATTAGAAATTTTTAATAAATCTTTTTGTTGCACAAGTTTCATTGTTGACTTACAAAATACAAATAAAAATACTTTACACATTACATCAATTATAAATACATAATAATAATAACTATGTAGTATAAATAAATGGTTACATATCGTTACATATCTACAATAAGGTAAAATTCAATCAGTGGGTTCCACATATTTTTGCAATTCTCTAATTAGAGAATCTAAATTTCGATCTCTATCAATATCGTAATGTCCCCAGGCTAATGTATCAATTGAATTACCTAAAATGTATCGTTTATCATCGAAATTAGACAGTGCTATTTTATTCCTTAATTCGGTATACATATTATGTAAATAAGATTTGAAAACGTTCATAACACAGAAAACTGATGAAGATGAAGGATTTGTTGCAATTGCCCGATATTGTAACAGTGTTAGAGATTTATCAATTACATGTTTACTTACACCTTTAGCCTTTTTAATTAAATCATTCACTGTTTGCACACAATATGCTTTGGCACCGGTGCCATAAAGTAGTACAATTGGTACACCAGCATACTCATCTTTCATTTTACCGATAACAGACACAGTTTTAGGAATATCATGAATATTATTCTCGGGATAATTTGAAGTATCAAACCGATCGATATTCTGTTTAATATCATTATATACGTTTTCCGTATAAATTTCTAAAATTAATGAATCCGTATCCGTATACAAAAGCTGTACATTATTTCCATACTTAACTTTAAGGAAATTATAAAAAAAGTCATACATTAAAGTTTTTGAAATTTCCAATATACTGAATCCTACATAAATAGGTTTATCATACGTTACTTGAACTTTATTCATTTCTATTGCAACTAAATTTTCAGTAAAAATAGAACAATTTTTAAATTGTGGTTTGGCTATCCATGTCTCTGCTCCATACTTGTGACCGTTTTTTTTCCAATGTGTAGCCAGTTTAATATCTACCCGATTATCGACATTTTCCATGGTTTTTCCATACACACTATTATTCATGAGTTTAAATAAATCTTTTTCAAACTTATTTTTAGTCTGATTTCGTAATTTCGTATTTAAATCAATATATGGTTTGAGCCATGACGATTGATTGAATTTTAGTACTCTATGAATTTTTGTCAATTCTAGTCCATTTTGTAGAGCTTGTTTTAAATTTCGATAGTGTATTATGTAGTTTGTTTTAGCACATAGATTTGGAATGAGTTTAGCACATTTTCCGTTTGGTGGAATTAAATTTTCAGGTAGAAATGGCATATCATTATGAGAGTTGTGTAAATGATGAGGATAAGAGATATCTACTTCAAGGACATAACCTTCAGGTGTGGTATCAGTCAAATCCATAATACTAAGTGAATTAATTTCGTCTTGCGTTAGCCAAGTAAATCCACCTAAAGGGAGTACTTCACTCATAGCCCAACCATAGAGATTTGTTGCATCGAGGTATAAAATGTATGATGTCGGTTTCGAAGGGTCATAATTTGGAAGAAATTTATTATTTGCTTGAGCCGCTCGTTTAACACATGTACTAACTCCCCCACGAATCCCTTTTTTGAAAAAATGCAACATATCTATATCAGTCAATAATTCTAATTTTACATGGGTAAATTTAAGCATAGCATTCCAACTAAGAGATGGTGCAGTCACGTAATGTGCTGGATCAAGTTCATAATGCTTAAGGCACATGTTTCGAAAATTCTCAAAGACATCAGCTAATAGCAAAATATCACTTTTTAAATAGAGATCAGAATATTCGCCTAGAGTCTGACAATGGAATGTATTCCATACGGTATTAGCTCGTTGATAATCATCTTCAGAAATATGCTCATCGCGAAGTTTATCGTAAAAATCAATTTTTTGTGGTAATTCCGTGAGATCTAATTTAGAAAAATCATCGATAAATGAATATGGAAAAACCCCTTTCTGTCTAATTAACTGAAATTCTCTGTCAACGGGAAAGTATCGTTTTACTTCCATACATTGAGCATCATCCAAGGCTGCTGCCAGTTTTTCTAATGAACATGTCAAAAACTGAAAACTATCTATAAAACGCAAGTGTAAGTGCTCCTTGACTATTCGATTGTTTGAATTTAGATATTCGCCTACACAAATTTTTTTCGAAAATGTAATATATTTCTCTTTAGTTTTACCAAGAATATTAATTTCACTTTCTTCAAGGGCCAACTCTTTAATGAATAAGTGACTATCATAATTTGTTAAATTATGAAATACTATCGGAATAAAATTTGGAATTTGAAAATTCAAGTTACAATTACTGTGCGCAGCGGACCTATAACGACCCGTTAAATGACAGTGATCTTTTACTTTAATATCATTCTGTTGAAAAGGTTTTTGACAAATATGACATTCCGTTGCTGTAAGATAATCAAACTCTTCTTGAATAGTTAATGGAAGCATTGGTTGTACAATACTTAAATACTTTTTATAAATCTCTATCAAATCTATTTCTAATGCTGTAATAAAGTCAACCACAGATGACTGTCCTCGAAAACTTTGGAATTTAGATAATTGATCGTTATATGAACATTTAATGTAATATGCACATGAATATGGTTGATGGAGAAAAGTTTTTATCGAAAATGATTGATTTGGATTTGGTGCAACTGTACTCATAGGTTTCAATAAACATTCGAAATCAGCATAAACAATAAATGGGATAGTCATTTTATGATGATAATTTTGAAATTCTAATACATTAGCGGGAACATTATAACCAAATCTATTTGTTATTAATTCATTATTTGGGATTCTAGCATAAAGTTTTCCACAATCAGTCGAAGAATGTCTATCTAATAAAGCTTGGGTTGTGAAATATTGTAGACATCCATCACAGAAAAATTTTGAATGATGATGTTTTGAGAGTTGGGAAGATACTAAACGTGGCAAATTAGTTATTGTACAGTAATGTTGATTACCATCGTTATCACTCAACAATAATAAATTTATGTGTACCGGTTTCTTAAAGTTTGTAAAATATAATGGTCCCACAATTTCAAATTTTACCTTATTGTTTACATAAAGTAATTCAAGTCCGTAAACATTAATAGAGACATTATTTTGACTTTCAAATTTTGCAATACTATCCAGTTTTACAGGAAATTCAATACCTTGGAAATTAAAAAGTGTCGACCAATGTGGATATGAACTGGGTAAATGTTCTGGTCCCATAGGTAGACACACTGCTGCTACGACACTCCAACCAAAACAATGAATATCCTGATTTTGAACATTAACTATTGCCCTCTTCATTTTCACGCTTGGCGGTAGTGGGATATACGATGAAGCTTTCAATGGATTGTAATAGTTTACATTTAATTCTAAATGTAAGATTTTCACAAGTGTCCAGCCTAAAACAAAGAAGCAAAAAAATAATTGTATTATAAAGATTTTTACAATATATAACTACCTGAATCTCGTTCCAAAAAATCCATCATTTTTTGACTAATAACTTCTTGAAAGTCATGCAACATATTCCTAATATTCGTGCCTAAAGTGACAATTCTGTTAGTAGTATTGAAAGATTTTACATCAAATATATTTTTTGACTCAATGGTATACAATCCAAATAATTCCAAATTTATTTTGATTGTACTAAATTTTTCAATTTGTGAAACAATAAGTCTAAGTAATTTATTGTGAATTTTATCCATAAATTCATTTAAATCGATATAATGGCCCTCATCACAAATCCTATATGAAGCGATGCGTGATTTAAATGCACTGCTGAGTGCAAACACCCCATCCTCCAAGGGAGTACTTTGACAATTATTTCTATGCTGTCTACTTCTCTCATGGGCCGTAATAAGCTTTGGAGCAATTTCTTGATTACATGTAACGCACATATAATTGTTGCTAGCTAGAAAAGAAAAATTATTGAAAAATAGAGTACCTATTAGTTAAAACTTACCAGTTGAATGACATATTTTCTGTTTTTTGGCGGCCGGTCCTCCATTTTCCTGTTTTTTGACCACTTGACAATAGAGCTTTTCGTGGCGTAGTCGTGATTGACGGGTTGTAAATTGTTTATTACAGTTTTCACAGTGATGCATTTTCTTATGAAAATATAAATCAATAAATTAAACAGGTTACTAACAAAGTTTAATTATAAATTTGCTGCCTTCTGTTACTATCTTTGAATGACTTTTATTTATACTATATAAATATATATTTTTTTGTGTTCAGAGATAGGTATCCAGCAAGACCTCGAGGAGGAGCAGCATGCTTGCCATCGTGTTGTAGGTAGTATGATGTTAAAATTTGGAAAATCGCGTTCGAATTAAATGTACTTGATATGATTGTGGGATGGAAATAGGATTTATTAATATTAATTATTAATATTAACATCATTAATATTAATATTAATATTATAATTATTAATAATTAATATTAATGGCGACTTTCGCGAACGTCTACGAGGCTTTCTAGGGCGCCGACGCCTCCTTGATCGTGAGTGAGGGGGAGTGGGTGGAATGATGTCATCGTCGTCGTCATCGTCTCCACCCTCCACCCTATTCTCAATCCTATTATTTGTTTGCCCTAGAATGGGTGACAATTGAGAGGGTTGAATGATGTCATTTTCAACATCCATCTCTTCACCCTGCCTCCTCTCTTCAACCCACGGCTCTGCCAGTGCGTCAATGACAGATGGTTGTTGCATGTCATTGACGCCCTGTGATAATATTATGGGTGACGGTGGTGGTGAAGGTTGTGGTGACCGAATGATGTTATTTTCGGTCTCTACCACCACCAATCTCTCTGGCAGAACATCATTTTCCTCAATAATCGGTGAATTGGGTTGAGGGGGATGTTCAACGTTACCATTGATAATGTTTTCCACCTCAACCCAAGGCTCCGATAAGGCGTCAATGATGTCCTGCGATATTATCATAGGGGGTTGAGTTAATACCGCGGGTGCCGCTTCAGGAGATATTGGTGTAACGGGGCGGGTAAACACTGGCTCAACGAAGGGGCTTTGTGGTGGTAGTGGTGGACTGGGAGAGATTGGGGGTTCTTCCACCACGACCATATCATTATCAAATACATTTAACTCATCGGTAATCGAATTATTGATGGGACAAGTTCCTTCATCCACAACCGGATTGGACACCGCCTCGTCTTCGTTAATAAACTGGTCTATTAAGGTCAACGAGATGTCGTCCGAATAATCATTTTCAATACCATGTTGAGCCAGGTATTGCGTGAATGGTAAAGAAAACGATAATTCACTATCAGGTTGTGATAAAGGAATAACCATAGAATCATCATCATCCTCATCAACGATTTGAACAATATTAGCAACAGCGTGATTAGCTAATTGCTTCTCTTTCACACTTAACTGACTACATTCAATCTCATCCTCTTCAAAACAATCTTCCCTCAAAGATTGACTTAAAGACGACTTGGCAAATTGTTCAAATTGTGTCTCATCATTTTTGATTAATTTTGAATAAGTAGGTCTAATAATTACATCAGAAACGATATTGATTCTAGGTTTATCCCTATTAAAACCACTACGGTTTTGATAGGGATTTGCAACTTTTCCCTTCAATACTTTAAATAATAACTTTGATGACTGGTTACTTACAGTTGTCCTAGTTGAGGGACCGGGACACTGACAACACTCGTCACCATGAGTGCACGGTTTAAAATTAGCAAAATAATTTGAACACATTATTTCGTACACAGACTACCTGTACAACACAGAATGAATTTCTGCATTCACTCTCTGCACATTTATAAATTGTTAAAAGCTCCCGTCAAGGTCAACTTCTTTGTATGCACTTACTGCAACTACATTGGTGTATTCCATCAAGGTTAACATATAGACACAAAAAAATGTAAAAAGAAGACCTATGTAGACAGGATGGAGTGTAACCGCCTGTTTCAAGGACATCGTTAACCTGTTTAATTTATTGAAAAAATGAGAAAAATCACTCATATCCACTGCAATAATCAACTCTTTTTTTATAAATAAAATGAATTTTTTTGGGTGGTGTATAAGGATTATTGAAAGTGTAAGGGAGTGGTAAATATTATGAAAAAAATACAAATGTTTATAAATCTATAACATTTATTTATAAATACTACAATTAATTAATTCAATTAATATTCCATATCATTACAAAAAATATTTTTTGAAGAGTTTGTATTTTCAAAATTGCTTCTCGATGATTGTTGATAATCATTATTAGTATTATGGGATAAAGTTGAATCAAAATAATTCCCATTTCCGCAATCAAAACTCCTCCAAGAATATTCACGATGTGGAAGACATCTTCGTAAATGTCGTCGAAGATGTTTTACTTTCAGGCGATGTCCTGGATTATTACGACACGTTATCCAACTCTCTTGATCCATGATTACTAATAGACTGATGAGTTGAGATTATTTACACAATGTTTTGTACACTTTTAACGAAATGTTTGTTTTAAAAAAAATACATTATGTAGACTGCAATATGCGTTATCGTTCAGATGGTACATGCATTTAACTTTATCGGCGTGTAATGTTGGTTGTTGTGGAAATTCAATAACTTGTTTATGTGTATATTTTTTCAAAAATTCGGCTTTTTCTTTTCCTTTTACGTAAATTTTGTCAACATCCTTCAACACATTGTTTATAACTTGTACGTGTTTCCAATATGGAATATGTCCCATATTCCAGTCAATACAATGATAATTCTTCATTAACCATTTTACTTGTTTTTCATCTTGAGGATTCAAGAGTTGTGAAGGGAAAGGGGGTTGAAAAACATAGTGTGCGAGTTTGTCTCCTCTTAAAGCAGCCAGTTCTTTAACTATAAACTTTTTTCCAATTTTGTAACCTTGAACGTCTATAATCACTTCGTTCTCCATCACTATTAATATTAATTTAGACTTGTTTTACAGATTTTGTCAACGGTGTATATGTAAAGGCTCGATCACTAATGACTAATGCATATGCGGTGGTTCCCTCACTTATACCGGTGTCTGTATCAAATTCAATTCTCAGTGCAATAGACTGTGTTTGTAAACCAGTTTTTTGCATCGAACAATCAATTATGATTAGTGGATAACTGTCGAAAAACTGTGTAGGTGTAATGTGTGTTTCTTTTTTATCTGTATAATAGTATCGGGATCTAAAGTTTGTAAACATTTCATATAATATACCGAAATGGTGTTTTTTATATGAAATATTTAAATTTTCATACGGATATCGTTCATTATTTAGAAATACTCTCATATTGGTTATATCGCCTCTATCAAATTTACTCATATTTTTATCAAGTTGTCCTTCTCTATTGCTTTGAAGGCCAAAGATAATATAACGAGGTGTTTCAAATTTTGTAGAGATTTTCACAGGCCAACTACACTTTGTAGTATTTGTAAAGAGTGGCAGCGAATGAAGTTCCCAGCTTCTGTATGGTACTGCAATTTCTTTATCTTTTTCAATGGTTTTTGTCAATTTAACCTCTTCCTTTAAACCGGGCACAATATGTGGAACTAGCCATGCAATTTTATCAATTACAACTCGTGCTTTCTCATTTGTTGTACAAATTAATGCATTGACATCACTATTACTACGAATTAATATTAACTCTTGCGGTATGTTTAGCATTATATTTTTATAATCTTCTGCAAATCCTAATAGTCGATTTAATGGGATACATGCTTGAAAATATCCATCTATAGGTTTAGTGGCTTCTTCATTTAGATCCCAACCAGACATTGTTAATTTCAGACTTTCACTTTGATTTAATGATGCCAGATTTTTCATAGTTGTTGTAATACCTGGCTTTGTGTTTGTATCTACAGTTACTCCACTTACTTCATACCGTATTTCACTAAACAAAAAAGCGACACCATTATTTACAAACTTGGTTTCTGTTGCTGGTACAGTTTTATTGGTTGTCGCGTCGGTTTTAACCAATTGTCCCTCAATTAAAATTAAACTATCACATGGTAGTGTACACAAATCTTCTTGTAAAGGAATTCGAATTTCATCCGTGTTTTCATATCTGGCTGTATATGCCTCATGACTTTGAAATTTGTAACCTACCACACCTTCATCCCACTCAATACCCTTCTCAATATCGAACATTTTTTATGTGTATAATTCAAATCCTAATGATTTTAGAAACAGTTTATTTTTATTACTTAATTGTTGCACGGTTCGTTTCGTACTAACTGTTTTTCTACACTTTTGTTGCTTTTTATATGAGTCAGTTCTAAAACTAATACCCATTTTCTTCTTTCTTCTGCAAATGTAATCCAACTGTTACAGTCTCTTGTTGAAAATTGACCAACTTTTCATCTTGATCTATTATTTTAAGTGTAATATTTCTGATAGTTTTAACACTAATGGGTAGGTAAATCACATGATCTGGTGACTGTACTATTTTAAATCCAGGTGGAACGTTTGGAAAAAATTGATAAATTATGTGTACAGGTTCTCCATTTTTAAAACTTCCAATTGTAATATTACATTCAATCATAATCGAATTAAGTTTCATTATGTCTGCAATATTGTCCGAATCTTTTCCAACATTTTTCGGAACTATTTGACTATTAAATCCCAACACTGGTCCGATAGTATTTGGTTTGGTAAAGTCAACATCTTTTGTTGCTTTGATATGTGTATGTAATGTATTATTGTTTGCAGTAATATATAAGAGGTCATTACTGAATTGTTTTTCAATTACATGTTGTAAATAGTTGTTTATATCGGTTAATTGATAACAACCGGTCGGTATTTTAAATTCGACATCCCCGAAAAAGAATTTATTATTTTCTTCATCAATATTCGGTATACTGTTGTAGACTTCAAAATTTGTAACACCCAGTTCATAGACACCATCACTAACATCAATCGGTGGATTAAAGTCAGCACTTAGTATCGCTGATTTTCCTGTTAATACAAACAGCATCTTTGATTCGACTAAACTTATAATTTGCATGTGTGTCTATATAAAAACTTTAAACATAATTGTCCACAATTATATGAACCCATTTTCTGATATCCATCATAATTGTATGTAATGTTATTACCATCATTATCACTTTTGAAATAATTGATAATCTCTGTTGGAGGTTTTAAATTGCCCATACTATCAAAGTATAATATATTATTTTTATTTTTTACATATGCTGTCCAATGAGTTCCACTATTTTTTTCTTCATCTAAATTTATAATTCCTGTTTCATTTTTATGTATAAGTTTCGGTAATTTATTACGCATATATACACCTCTAAAATTTGGAATTTGTAATAGTCGAGCAAACTTTATTATTTCAATATTAGTGAGGGCGTGACGTGGTAATTTTACTGGGAGTTTTTTTTCTGATACCATTTATATGGACCAATGTAAAGACCTTTCCCTTTAGTTTTTCCTACACCTTTACCGCTACTCATTTCCATTGCTTTATTATGTCGCATAGTTTCCTCCAACATTTTTTTATCTACCGAAGCTTTATTTACAGCAGTCGCTATCCCTGCAGCTCCTCCTCCTAAAGCGCCTAGAGCACCTAATAGTGGTAATAGGAATGGTAAAAAACCACCATATTTAGGAGCAACTAGAATTCGTTGTTTTTTTGTCTTCTTTTTTTTACCCTTTTTACTTTTAGCTCCCATTCCGAATTTTACTTTGCCTTTCATTATACCAGCAATTGCTAATGCAGCTGCTTTTTCCCCAAACGATGCGTCTTTTGCTTTTAAACGTTCAACTGCTTTACTTAATAATAACTTATCTGCTTCGTGTCGTTTTTGCAAATTAGTTTCGTTGGCGTACGATATATCGTGTTCTTTACAAGCCTGATCTAATTTATTTCTACCACTATGTCCAAGTGCAATTCGTTCTTGTAATTTGGTTCCAGGGCCACAAAACTGATAACCCGGTATATGTAATTCAATGGGTAATTTATTTATTAATTTATTTATTAGACCCCAACCTCTCTTTGTCAGAGTTGAATCAATACTATGTTGAGAATCACAAGTCTGTTTATTATATAACTTCATTTATTTACTTTTATCCATACACCAAAAGAACAATCTAGATACTAATTTAATCTAAGGTTACAAGTTGTTTATATCTAATTTCTACTCTTATTAACTAACTAACATTCTATACCACTATCACAGCTACTTGATGAGTCGTCAGAATCATAGTCATCAGAATCATAAAACATCATTTGTCGCTCTCTACTAAAATACCATATTTTAACAGTCATTTTGTTTATTAAATTATTTCCACACAACTGAGAATTCTGTCCTATTACTGTATTACACCAAAAACACTTGTAGTTTAACACTGAAGTCACATGTAGATGACAAATGTGAAATCTCACTGCCATAATCTTCACACATTTCAAACAAAAGAATTTTCTGTTACTACAGTCCTTTGGAGACAGGCAAAAGAGCATGTAGCAGTAAGGATCTGAAAACATTTAAAACTTAATTTCTACAAGTACATACAATTTCATATTACATACCATTGTCAACTTCCATTATGCTGATTTAAGTTAGTGGTATATAGCTATAATTTTTTGGGCATTTTCCGGATCCACTTGGCTAGCTGTGTAGCACGGAGTTTTACACTTATGACAAAGGAAACCATATTTTCTAAGTAACTCTTTAAATTCTTCTTCATTACAAGTAATGTCAATACTTAAAGAATTATTCCACCCATCTGGATTAATAATAGAAATGTCCTTAGTACTACACTGTTCACACACAACCACTCTATTAAAGAAACGTTCCCAACCACCTTCCAAAGATATGTGTCCTAACTGGTTGTGGAAACACGTTTCTTCCACTATTATGACACCTTCACAAGTAAAACGATACCACATTTTTTTACTACTTTAATATTGAGAAATACTTATTAGATACTGTTTTTGAATTTGTATTGAATTCTATATATATTAGCTGCAGTGACCTTGAATGATAAATAAAGAGGGAAGTTGTTGGCCTTGCAAAAGTGGGGACCTTGGCCTTGAAAACATCAAGGTCCAATATTGCCTTGGCCTTGAAGTGGTGGGGGAAGTGGGAGGGATTGGCCTTGAAAAAGTAAGAGAGAGAACGAGTGGCCTTGAAAGAAAGAGAGGGAAAATGGGCGGGGTCAAACTCAAGGTCAAGGTTGTGTTGTGTTGTCCCCCCATTCGTTATCTACTTGTATATACCAGACCCATTGCCTCCAAAACCATATTTACGAATGGGTGCGTGACCATCGTGCCCATCACAAGTTTAGTGACACCGATGCTGACCCACATAATTCTACTCGGGGATTTTTTTTCTCCCATATGGGTTGGTTACTAGTGCGCAAACACCCACAAGTCAAAATTAAAGGCAAATTGATTGATTTGAGCGATTTAGAAGAGGATCAAGTGGTCATGTTTCAAAAAAAGTACTACTTGATTCTTGCCCCATTTTTCGCGTTTTTATTACCAGCATGGGTACCATGGTACTTCTGGGGTGAAGATTTACATGGTTCATGGTGCGTGGCTAGTATGCTACGGTACGCTTTGAGTTTGCACGGAACATGGCTGGTTAATAGTGCTGCCCATATGTGGGGTACTCGCCCATATGACAGGTAAGTACCACATTTTTAGAATTAAAACAATTATCAAAAGTAATAAATTCAACGCAAAAATTGAAAATTGCTTCAATCAGATTTTTTGAAAAATTAATAAAATTGACATATGAGCTATGACACATCGTTTTACTGAATAATCGATTGGTTGCGCTTTTATTACAAAAAAATAAAAATAACTTTTTTAATAATTGGTACTTTAGGAACATTAAAGCGACCGAAACCAATGTCGTGTCGTACATTACCAACGGGGAAGGGTTCCATAATTACCATCACACTTTTCCATGGGACTATAAAGCAGCTGAACTTGGTAGTTATTGGGGAAATTGGAGTACCGCGTTTATTGACTTTATGACTAAAATTGGATGGGCCTATGATTTAAAAATAGTACCACCTGAACTGGTTGAAAAAAGAGCGAAAAGGACCGGTGATGGTACCCATAAAGTTTGGGGTTGGGGTGATAAAGACATAGATAAGGAAGAAATCGAAATTGTTGAACGAAATCGAGGATAAATTACTGTGATTTTTTGTGATAAACTTATTTATAAAACATTTTTTACAATAAAACATAACTAAAATAATTAAATTTTCCGACCAACTGCGCCAATTCAAGAATAAGGGTAAATAAAACTCGTAAAGTTTTAGTACTGTATTTATTTTCTTTTTGCATCATTACAGTATAATAAAAATCCTCTACCAGCAAAAATAATACATGTTAATAACACATAAATATTGCTTAACAATGTTAATACCGTTATTCCTCAAGTCTTAGTTGTCTTAACGAAAATATTTAAGAAACAAAGACTGATGTCGTCTCATAAACAATAAATTAAATCACCATAACAACACTATTAAAAATATGGCTCGATAACATTAAGTAAAATCAGCTCGATCAAATAATTAATAATTATATACAACCGACTATACAATAAGGCCACGTGACCATTGAGCTATTCAGTATTTTCATTAAAAAAAATCTTCGTCACGACTATATCTCCAGTACTTAGCGTTTGAGTACCAATATTTGAATGATTCGACTTAACTTCTACTTCTCTATCCTCACCTTTGAAACTACTAGTTGGCGAAATAACCCTTTCGCCATTATAACCATTTTTATGACACTGACATTGACATTTACCACCAGTCGGTAAAAACGCAGCCGTCGATAAAATCGTCTCTAAACGATCCAATTTATCCAATTTTTCAATCTTACTATCGTTTAAAATCGAATCAACTAATTGCATTGATTCTGTAAGACTTGTTGGTTCGGAATTACGTGGTGACGTCATATCACTCTCTAAACTAGGATAATCAGGATCATTATCCTGATCCTCATCATCTTCATCATCATCTCTATTATCCTGACCTAAACTTTCCAATTTTTCGAGTTTTTTTGCAACTTTTGCCGACGATTTTAATTTCTCTTTCTCTTCTTCGGTTAATTCAATGTAACGCAAAAGTCGCACTTCACGATTACTTAAAACTACATTTTTTGTCGCTTGTGACAGTTTTTGACGTAATTCTGACACTTCGGTTTCGGTTTTGCGTTGACGTTTGCGGCCCTTGACAGATTCAGGGTCGATGTGCATGAAAATCTACCATTTTGTGCAAAAACAAAAATTAATATACTACCTACCGACTGCACCAATTCACAAAATTAGAAAGAAAAAAATCGGTTCAAAAAAAAAAAAAAATAAATAAATAAAATAAAATAAAAAATCACTATCACGAACAAATAAATTAGTAATTAAAACTGCACTTCTTCAAACGTAAAAAAAATTTTCCTAACGAATGCGCCAATTAAAAACAAAATGTCACAAGACATTATAAAGTCTTATTTCTTCAATTATTTTCACGAAACGATTGGCGAGACAAAAAATTTCATAATTTCAACAAAAAAATTACTCCAAAACCGTACATAAAAACACTCCTACCGACTGCGCCAATTAAAAATTTTCATAAAACAATAAAAAAAAAACAGTATAAAACACTCACCTGTTCATGGCACAACTCCAAAAACAACTGCCGATTCTCCATCTTAATCGCCTTCGACATGGGATAATAAATTTTCTCATTAACCAAACTTAAAACATCAGCAGACGCATACAAAATCATTTCACGTGTTAATGGCCTTCTTGACCAATATTTCTGGTCACGTCGATAAATATTCTTGAGTTGATCTTTCATTGGATTAATTGGTGCACCATAATGTTCACAGAGGGCGTTTAACGCTACACTTTTCGCCTTATAAACAGGACGTCCAGTTTCTTGAAACGTTAGAACAGCATGTGCTGCTTGAGTATCGAAAATTGTATTAAGGGTAATGTTAAACTGATTGAAAAGATTAACGGAATCGTTACGACAATCGTGCACAATCTGTAATTAAATAATTATATGTTCGAAATAAAAAACACAAACAACTCACCTTAACAATCTGTGAACTTTCGAGTAGTTTTTTTAAACCGGAATCAATCATTCCGGGACATGTTATCAAATCAAAAACGTACGAAAATCCACTCATTGTTGCAATTTGAAGCAAAGTTAATTGTCCCTTAACCCCTAAATTAATCCCTTCACAGTCCAATCCAACGACGACTTGATCGTCATCAAACGGCCAATCATTAGACATTTGAGACTTAACCTTTGACATAATGTCATCAATCACCATTTGACATTCCCTGACACTGCATATAACGCGCGTATTTTGAAACAACTTGACTTTCCATGACTCGTTATGACTTTGATTATTGAGAAACGACTGTCTTTCACGCCCCGTATTTTCTTGCAACGTTTTCAAGACGAGATTATTAATCCTCTGTTTGAGACTTTGATTAGAAGGCGGTGATTTTTGTTTAGGCGGTTCGGGTGATAAACTTTTCGCTTCAGCAGATAGTTGTTTTTGTTGCAATTTGGGCTGTTTCAACCTATCACTAATTGACTTGGGACTAGTAACCGGTGGCGCCCTTTCAATAATCTCACTCGAACTATCTTGACAGTTGTTTAAATTTTTGGCATTTTTCGCCTCCAAATCCAAATTTAAATGCTTCTGACTGACTTTAGGGGGCTGCAGCAATGTCACTAGGTTGGCTTGGATGTGAAAACTGTCCGAAAAAAGACGCAAAAAACTGGTCAAGTGTGCCGGTGTGTTAAATAAATTTGTCCACATAGCCTCTGGTAGGTTACAACTGACGATTTGGAACAACTGTTCGACTAAAATCGGCCCTTTAACTTCGATACATTGAGCAAGAAAATCGAGGAGTGTTTGTGTGGTTTCAGGGTCGATTTTAACGTCGGGTTGGAAGTGCAGCTCTGGGGGGCAATGCGAGCGAACGGCTGTATAATTTGTTAAAATTACGGTTTCTTTTTCGTCGTCAATTGTAAATGTGTCGGGATGTTTAAGAAGAAATTCCCTGAATTCGTGGAAGTGTTGGCCCGAAACGTGACGTACCTCTGGACTGGCTTGGGAACGGTGCCCCAAAAGACTGCGAATTGGGACTTCGGTGCCTTCACCATATTGGGACAACTTTTCGGAGAAATATTCAACGGCTTGAGTTGTGTAGTCTTTGCCCCCTAAAATTTTTGACAAATGACATGTGGCTAACTTCACACAATTGGGGGGAAAAATGCAAGTTTCGGCTCCAATTCGCTAATTTAGGCAAAACTGGCATAATTAACAAAACCACTGACACGATTATCTATTAACACGAATCATAAATTATTAATGACGAATTGAATGCCTAACTTTTTGATCGCAGCTAACTTCATTCGATTGATTTATTACTAAAACAAATAGATTTTTTTGTCAATAATCAATTGTAAATCATGCACAAACCACTCGTTTTATTAACAATAATTAATTAAAAGTCGCGAAAATCGTACATTGGGCTAGTTGTAGTTACCAACTCCCAGCAAAAAACTCACCAGGGCTGTCTTTACTCCCCAGATTCTGGAACATGTTTATTGTAACATATTCACCCTCAATCGCAAAAAGGGCCGGATATTGTGCTAGAAACTTCTTAAGGCCACTTTGTGACCCTCCGGCGATTTGGCGCATTTCCTTGGTGAAGCCCTTTGAGCCAAATTGACAACTCAAATCGTGAAGGGTTCTTGGTTCGCCCTTATCTAATAGGCGCTCGAAAAAGAACAACAACGTCATGTTTCGAGCCAACTCATATTGCATTGCCTCCATGGTTCACTCTGTTTTTTCTTTTTTAATACAACATGTTTGAGGTTTAAGCACTTAACACTTGAACTTGCAGGTGTGTTTGTAACATCGGAGACGTTTTAATGAAAAAATTAAATTAAAAAATTAACCGAAAAAGTGATTTTTTGCGACGTTCACAACGTCAAGTTGGCCGACGACGCCATTTTGAATTCTTTTGACAGGTCAGGTGGGCTGTGACGTCATTGCAAACACCAACAAATAACAAATTAATTGATTTTTCAACGTTAATTGAACTTTTGCTCAATAATTTCATCTTTCAGCAATAATATAATTATTCAACATCCACAAAACGCTAAAACCACCAGAATGGGTTGTTTATTTCGTCCCGTTGCGTTGGTAGTACTTAGACGCTTGTGATTGCGTCATGCGCGTCAGGTTTTAGCAAATTCGAATTTTTGTGTGTTAATCGTTTTTTGTACATATTTATAGTGTTAGTGGACTAGTGTTTGGACATTTTAAGGAATATGATTAAGGTAAATGCACATAATTATTATTCTAGAAAGCCTAGACATTTTGACACTTCAAAAAGTAGTGGCATTAATTTATGGATTATTCAAAGGAAAGTAAATGAAAATAATAAGTTTTATACTAATTTGGAGGGCACTAATCATGTTTTAACCGATTTATTAATGATTTTGAGGCAAAATTTGGCAAACCAAACCATTGACTTACCACATCCGGACGTCCGGTGGTCCCACTGACATGAATAAAATAGAGCGCATCATAGAAAATTATGTATTACTTCATGAATATCATTTTATATACACATAGCCTTACAATTACTGAGTATGGGAATGACTTAAGTTATGTACTAGTCGAAATCAATATAAAAAAATAAATATAAAAAAATAGCTTAGAATATCCTATCCTAAACAAGCAGATCACTTACAATCCTAAATACTCATTATTAAAAAAAAACAGTCTCTTCATATTACATCAGAAAAAAAAATCATGAGTTATATACAGATATGCATCATAAAAACTGAACATCGAATTCTAACCTATCCTTATTTACAATATGCTCCCCACCGCCGACTCGATTTCATTATCATTCAAACTTTGCGCTTGCATATCGCAATATTCCTCCTCCACCTCCTCCTCTACCTTTTCCACGCACTCATATTTAATCGATCTGATCGCCGATTCCAACTTTTCCTCCTCACTCTCTTCACTTTTAACCATAAACCAACTTCCACTCGACTCTTCTTCCTCACTCACAGAACTCGCTTCGTTCGTCTCACTATCACTATCATCCTCCGAACTTGATTCCTTATCTTTCGTTTCGACATTTTCACTTTCCGAACCCGAGGAACACTCGACTTGTTCAATCAAACTCTCGTAATTAATTTCAGACGCATCCTGGAACCCATTCTCTTCCTTCTTCTCCTCTTTCGGTTGTTCAAGCATCGACCAATCAAAATTCTCATGAATCGCCATATGCAATTTTAATTTACTTGACGCATTGTGATAACGACCACAAATACGACAAATAAAATTCGAACCGAAACCTTGACCGTGCAAAAGCGTTGGATGAGTTTCCATCAAGTGGGCTTGAAGTGCACCATAGGAGGAATTTGTTTTGAGACAAATGCCACAAACCGTAGCCGCCACTGATTTATGACACCGGATATAGTGTTGCCAGAGATGTTTCTTAGCAGGCCATGTCTTGTGACATATCTCGCAAAATGACGGATCGTTACTATTGACGTAAACTGTACGTTTTGAACTGTTATGTTGCGGATTCGTGTCAAAATCGAGTTCTTTGAGTTTTTTATTATTAATTTTGGTTGGTAACACCTTCTCATTTTTCCCAAGTAGACGTTTCTCCAATAGTGAGATTTTATTATCGTATTGTTCGTCTTCTTCTTGCTCATCACTTTGTTCGCTATTCGTTTCTCGCTCACTTTCACTCTCACAGTGATTTTGTGGTTGGCTAACTTGTGACGTTACGACCGGTATATTGTTTTTACCCCCACCATGTACACTATCATAGTGGGCTTGTAATTGATTTTCATTGTCAAAAACTTCAAGACAAGCCTTACAAGCTTTAAAAATACGTCCGTGTGACTTATTCAAGTGATCGTAGGTTTTCCATTTTGAACCGTAATTTTTACCACAGACGGGACACGAAGTCAGTGGCGCCAACTGATCACGATGTACTAACCTGACATGGTCGCGTAGAACATGTTGCGTTTCAAACAATTTCAAACAAACACCGCAACTTAAACTTAATATTTTACGATGTAGACTTAAAATGTGCATTTTAAGTTTGATTTTGCTTGGTAACGCATCAGCGCAGAATTGACAGACGTAACTATTCATATGGTCACGTGTGTGGTCGGCCATATCGTTACGACTACGTAATATGTTACCACATATCGTACAAAACAAATGACAACCGGGATGTGTGAACCTAATATGTGAGACAATCTCACACTTACTTTGGACTTTTTGACCGCATATTTCACACGCATACTCTGAATGGTAATTAACCAAATGTTTGGCGAGACTTTGGCGATCTTTAAATATACGAGCACATGATTTGCAACGAGTGAGTAAATCTTTCTGGAGACGTGGTCTACAGTTCTTTTTGTGTTTCTTAAGGAGGGTTTTCTTGTGAAAACCTTTACCACACTTGGGACATTTGAATTCGCCTTCGTTGGCAGGTGGCGTATAGTTTGTAATAATGTTAGTGTAGAGGTCACTAGATGAGTCAATTTCTTTAGGTGCAGATGGTGGTTCCTGATCGGATAAATGATTATTCGAGTTGTCGTCGTTTTCGGAAAACTTCTTTTCCTGTTGTTCGAGTAATTCCTGTCGCATGAAACTCTGTTTGACCGATTGAAAATCAAAAGCTTGGAATTTCTGTGACATAAAATCGTCCGTATTGTCAAAATTCAATTGATTTTCGCTCTTTTTGCAGCTCTTCGTACTGTGGATTTTATTGAAATGTTGTGCGAGATGATACTTTGAAGCACTCGTTTTGTAGCACAACTGACACGTGATACTTGGATGTCCTTTATGCAATCGATTGACATGTTTCCATAAATGCGAATTACGGCCGTAAAATTTATTACAAAGATCGCAATGAAAAATTGAATGTTGGCTTCTTCTATGCGTACTAAATTCTTTAAAATTATCAAAATCGTCCATTCCGCACTCACTACACGCTAGACTTTTTGTCATTGGTGACGAACCACCCGATTCGTAATTACCATTCGTTTCGATATAGTCGGCTGGATCGAACATTTTCGATTGTTTTTTACACGCATCCAACAAAAAGTCATGGACGAGTATATGATTTTCCAATGATTTGGAATTATCATCACCATAACGACACACCTGACAGACATATTTTGTTGTGGTTGGATGTTGGTGGGAACATAATTCAACATGTGACTGAAGATTAGCCAATGATGAAGCTTGATAGAGACACATGCCACATAAGAGAGCCGATTGGTCGGAATGTTTCACACGAAGATGGCCAAACAAGTCCGGACGTGATGTAAACATCGCCGGACAAAGGGAACAAACGAAGCTCGGGAGAAGAGTCGGCGGCTCCTCTTCTTCTACCAAACAAACAAAAATTCATCATTACTTAATAAAGCTTCAATTAAATTATGTCACGGTGCGTTAAAATAACTATTTCTGCTTTAAAATCTTTAAAATTAACAAAAATAAACAATATCCTGAGTTATTAATGAACCTTTAGGTTGTTCTGAGTGGCTAAAATAAATAATTAAATTATTAAAAATCTAAAAAATGATAAACAAAAGAAATTTTTAGAATGTTTTATTTCTTCTTGAAATAAATTAAATCGGTAATCGGTAAAGTCTTTGTTTTAGAATTATTAAAAATAAGAAAATTTTTTTGAGTTGCTGAAATAAGTGATTATGTAATTAAAGACAAACAATTACGATAAATTAAAAAAAAACGATATTTTTCTTGTTGAAATAAATTGGGCATTATATAGGTTGCTGTTTAAAAAAAAGTTTTCCGGTAGTTTAATATAGCCTTACCGATCGAATCGCTTTTCCTGAGATCTGAAATCTTGAGTAGATTTGGTAACTTTTTCTTTTTGTCGTTAGTATCGCCGGTAACGGCCGCCATGTCAATGCCGTGCGTTTCAAACACGTGACTAGCCAACATGGAAGGACCAGTGAATTGTTCATCGCATAATAAACAAACTTGCGGTAAATCTCCTAGAAAATCGTTCTTGATTTCGAGTTTTTTCGGTTGTTTGTTTTTCCGCCGATTGGTTGTTTCGATTTTACAGATTTTTGCACGTGACGATTCGATTGTATCTTCGTTTTTGCGCTTTTTACGTTGAGTAATTTCGTCGATAAGGTAGTTTTCTGCATCGTCGAAATATTTTCGGCCAAAATTATCAAAGATCGACGCTGCTTTTTTGACGTCTTGTTCAGAATCAGAGTCGTCATAGTCGACCAGTTTTTTAAGGTTAGGAAAATTCAATTCGTTTTCTTTGAGGAGGAGATCAAGATAATCGATAGTTTGAGTATTTTTGTCGCTTTTTCTGGCCAAATCAGTGGTGCATCCTTTGTCATGTTTGCGTTTTGTCTTCAAACAAGACTCGTTTATGTCATATTGGGCTTCAAGTATGATAATATTCTGGAGACAATTCTTGATAAAACTGTAGAAATTGTCCACATTGTCTGAGCATTCGCCACAAATCGTATCGGGGAGAAGTGAATGGGGCGACACCTGCAACCCACTAATGAAACCACCCCAAAAAAGGGGACCCAACTCACAATAATAGGGAGACATGTTTCGATCTTGTTCTTCAGGCCTTCGGTTCGAAAAATATTCACGTAGTTTTGGCCGAGTTTTCCGCATATTCGGCACAGTTTCGTCTCCATTCTCGTGCATAGCGGGGCCCCCTGGAGCCTCAAAGACAAAGGGGGCTCTTAACGCATCAAAAATACATTCATCGCTTTGATGCACCGAAATTTGCAATTTTCAACAATTCGAGCACAAACACAACGACGCCATTGCTGATTTTAGTGTCAATTTTGCACACTAGACGGCGTTTCACCGGCTTTTCCACCCCCAACAAAACGAGAAACACAACTAAAACACTGGCCGTGTATTAAAACTACTCCCGAATTAATTTTTACGTTAAAACCAACAAACAAAACCCACTCGATTCTTATAAAAGAGCGCAAAAATGGCAAAATTGAGCGGAAAAATGGCCATCAGGTGGCGCCATAGTCATAAATTTGACAGTTGTTGTCTAACCTATAATTTTTCCAAAAACAAAAATCGTATTTATTGAACGAAATGGCTCTAAACGGTTTCTTTGACTTCTTCCAAAAGGGCAAAGTGAGTTGTTACGTCATGTTTTGTTAGTGTCATTCCCTTGGTTAGACTTTTAGGCCCAAAAAGAAATTCACTCACGGTACCATTCGGTACAGTTTACACAAACAAGCCTGTGCGAGCCTCAATTCTGGGATTAATCTCAGATCAGCGGTAAAACTCCCCGAAGGCGAGGATTTAAACGATTGGATTGCTGTTCATGGTAATTAAATAACAACGCAACTAACGCAAAAAAGATGATCGCAGTTGCTTCTAGAGGAGTTGGTTTAGCTTTTGTTTGCATTTTATAGTCAGTTTGTTTGCGATTTGCATTCAGTTGGCTTTGATAAACCTCAGAAGCGTCAGATCATCCAATTTGGATGGCTTACGCCATTGCTTATATTGCTAGCGGTGGCCGATTTGTGTTAGTGAGATGTAATGATACGAGGGTTGTTTCATAATTATTGTAGTTGTGGATTTTTTCAACCGAATTAACTTGATTTATGGCACGATTTCGGACTATTGTACCGAACAGTCGTGTCCGACAATGTCGGGGGGTCCCCGATTCGAGTATTTGTGGGCCGATGGTGATAAATATAAAAAACCAACACCACTTCCCGCCAAAGAATATATCAGTCATTTAATGGACTGGATTGAGATGCAAATCAACAATCAGGCGTTATTTCCGTGCACTTCTGATCTGCCATTTCCCAAACATTTCGATAAACATTGTAGTAAAATTCTGGCACGGTTGCATAGAGTTTTTGTACATGTTTACATCCACCATTTTCAAAACATCGTCGCCATTTCTGCGGTAAGTTTGGGTGACATTTGGTCGGTTGTAACCGGTTTTTTTAGGAGGCACACGTCAATACGTGCTACAAACATTTTTATTATTTCGTCACTGAATTTGATCTAGTGAGTCAGAAGGAGTTGGAGCCATTGGCTGTCATGGCTTCTCGAATTTGCAAAGATTAGCTTAAGTGTCACGTGATTAATTTATAATCAGGGTTTTTTTAATTAATTAATTAA